>NW_028143277.1:0-156789 GCF_977018435.1 Lepisma saccharinum | reverse complement strand
TTTTAAGAATTTTCAAATTTTCAGATAGGAGGTTCCATATAAGGTCAAAAACTACATACTCAGATCTTCACCAAACTATGCAGGGATACATTGGATGTCAAGACACGTGGAAAAAACGTACAAAACAAGAGATTGGAGACATCAAAATTTTGGACGATTTTTTTAAGAATTTTCAAATTTTCAGATAGGAGGTTCCAGATAAGGTCAAAAACTACATACTCAGATCTTCACCAAACTTTGCAGGGACACATTGGATGTCAAGACACGTGGAAAAAACGTACAAAACAAGAGATTGGAGACATCAAGATTTTGGACGAATTTTTGAGGAATTTTCAAATCTTCAGAAATGAGGTTCCAGATAAGGTCAAAAACTACATACTCAGATCTTCACCAAACTTTGCAGGGATACATTGGATGTCAAGACACGTGGGAAAAACATACAAAACATTGGATTGAAGATCTGAGTATGTAGTTTTTGACCTTATCTGGAACCTCTCATCTGAAAATTTGAAAATTCCTAAAAAATCCGTCCAAAATCTTGATGACACCAATCTCTTGTTTTGTACGTTTTTTCCACGTGTCTTGACATCCAATGTATCCCTGCAAAGTTTGGTGAAGTTCTGAGTATGTAGTTTTTGACCTTATATGGAGCCTCCTTTCTGAAAATTTGAAAATTCTTAAAAAATTCGTCCAAAATCTTGATGTCCCCAATCCTATGTTTTGTATGTTTTTTCCACGTGTCTTGACATCCAATGTATCCATGCAAAGTTTGGTGAAGATCTGAGTATGTCGTTTTTGACCTTATCTGAAACCTCCCATCTGAAAATTTGAAAATTCTTAAAAAATTCGTCGAAAATCTTGATGTCTCCAATCTCTTGTTTTGTACGTTTTTTCCAATTGTCTTGACATGCAAAGTATCCCTGCAACGTTTGGTGAAGATCTGAGTATGTAGTTTTTGACCTTATCTGGAACCTCCTATCTGAAAATTTGAAAATTCTTAAAATATTCGTCCAAAATCTTGATGTCTCCAATCTCTTGTTTTGTACGTTTTTTCCACGTTTCTTGACATCCAATGTATCCCTGCAATGTTTGGTGAAGATCTGAGTATGTAGTTTTTGACCTTATATGGAACCTCCTATCTGAAAATTTGAAAATTCTTAAAAAATTTGACCAAAATCTTGATATCCCCAATCCTATGTTTTGTATGTTTTTTCCACGTGTCTTGACATCCAATGTATCCCTGCAAAGTTTGGTGAAGATCTGAGTATGTAGTTTTTGACTTTATCTGGAACCTCCTATCTGAAAATTTGAAAATTTTTAAAAAATTCGTCCAAAATCTTGATGTCTTCAATCTCTTGTTTTGTACGTTTTTTCCACGTGTCTTGACCTCCAATGTATCCCTGCAAAGTTTGGTGAAGATCTGAGTATGTCGTTTTTGACCTTATCTGGAACATCCTTTCTGAAAATTTGAAAATTCTTAAAAAATTCGTCCAAAATCTTGATGTCTCCAATCTCTTGTTTTGTACGTTTTTTCAACGTGTCTTGACATCCAATGTATCCCTGCAAAGTTTGGTGAAGATCTGAGTATGTAGTTTTTGACCTTATATGGAACCTCCTTTCTGAAAATTTGAAAATTCTTAAAAAATTCGTCCAAAATCTTGATGTCTCCAATCTCTTTTTTTGTACGTTTTTTCCACGTGTCTTGACATCCAATGTATCCCTGCAAAGTTTGGTGAAGATCTGAGTATGTAGTTTTTGACCTTATATGGAACCTCCCATCTGAAAATTTGAAAATTCCTAAAAAATCCGTCTAAAATCTTGATGTCTCCACTCTCTTGTTTTGTACTTTTTTTCCACGTGTCTTGACATCCAATGTATCCCTGCAAAGTTTGGTGAAGATCTGAGTATGTAGTTTTTGACCTTATATGGAACCTCCTTTCTGAAAATTTGAAAATTCTTAAAAAATTCGACCAAAATCTTGATGTCTCCAATCCTATGTTTTGTATGTTTTTTCCACGTGTCTTGACATCCAATGTATCCATGCAAAGTTTGGTGAAGATCTGAGTATGTAGTTTTTGACCTTATATGGAACCTCCTATCTGAAAATTTGAGAATTCTTGAAAAATTCGTCCAAAATCTTGATGTCTCCAATCTCTTGTTTTGTACGTTTTTTCCACGTGTCTTGACATCCAATGTATCCCTGCAGAGTTTGGTGAAGTTCTGAGTATGTAGTTTTTGACCTTATCTGGAACCTCCCATCTGAAAATTTGAAAATTCCTAAAAAATCCGTCCAAAATCTTGTACACCTCAATCTCTTGTTTTGTACGTTTTTTCCACGTGTCTTGACATCCAATGTATCCCTGCAATGTTTGGTGAAGATCTGAGTATGTAGTTTTTGACCTTATATGGAACCTCTTATCTGAAAATTTGAAAATTCTTAAAAATATTTGACCAAAATCTTGATGTTCCCAATCCTATGTTTTGTATGTTTTTTCCACGTGTCTTGACATCCAATGTATCCCTGCAAAGTTTGGTGAAGATCTGAGTATGTAGTTTTTGACCTTATATGGAACCTCCTTTCTGAAAATTTGAAAATTCTTAAAAAATTCGTCCAAAATCTTGATGTCCCCAATCCTATGTTTTTTATGTTTTTTTCCACGTGTCTTGACATCCAATGTATCCATGCAAAGTTTGGTGAAGATCTGAGTATGTCGTTTTTGACCTTATCTGAAACCTCCCATCTGAAAATTCGAAAATTCTTAAAAAAATCGTCGAAAACCTTGATGTCTCCAATCTCTTGTTTTGTACGTTTTTTCCATGTGTCTTGACATGCAAAGTATCCCTGCAACGTTTGGTGAAGATCTGAGTATGTAGTTTTTGACCTTATCTGGAACCTCCTATCTGAAAATTTGAAAATTCTTAAAAAATTCGTCCAAAATCTTGATGTCTCCAATCTCTTGTTTTGTACGTTTTTTCCACGTTTCTTGACATCCAATGTATCCCTGCAACGTTTGGTGAAGATCTGAGTATGTAGTTTTTGACCTTATATGGAACCTCCTATCTAAAAATTTGAAAATTCTTAAAAAATTTGACCAAATTCTTGATATCCCCAATCCTATGTTTTGTATGTTTTTTCCACGTGTCTTGACATCCAATGTATCCATGCAAAGTTTGGTGAAGATCTGAGTATGTAGTTTTTGACCTTATATGGAACCTCCTATCTGAAAATTTGAGAATTCTTGAAAAATTCGTCCAAAATCTTGATGTCTCCAATCTCTTGTTTTGTACGTTTTTTCCACGTGTCTTGACATCCAATGTATCCCTGCAAAGTTTGGTGAAGATCTGAGTATGTCGTTTTTGACCTTATCTGGAACATCCTTTCTGAAAATTTGAAAATTCTTAAAAAATTCGTCCAAAATCTTGATGTCTCCAATCTCTTGTTTTGTACGTTTTTTTTCACGTGTCTTCACATCCAATGTATCCCTGCAAAGTTTGGTGAAGATCTGAGTATGTAGTTTTTGACCTTATCTGGAACCTCTCATCTGAAAATTTGAAAATTCCTAAAAAATCCGTCCAAAATCTTGATGACACCAATCTCTTGTTTTGTACGTTTTTTCCACGTGTCTTGACATCCAATGTATAACTGCAAAGTTTGGTGAAGATCTGAGTATGTAGTTTTTGACCTTATCTGGAACCTCCTTTCTGAAAATTTGAAAATTCTTCAAAAATTCGTCCAAAATCTTGATGTCTCCACTCTCTTGTTTTGTACGTTTTTTCCACGTGTCTTGACATCCAATGTATCCCTGCAAAGTTTGGTGAAGATCTGAGTATGTAGTTTTTGACCTTATATGGAGCCTCCTTTCTGAAAATTTGAAAATTCTTAAAAAATTCATCCAAAATCTTGATGTCTCCAATCTCTTGTTTTGTACGTTTTTTCCACGTTTCTTGACATCCAATGTATCCCTGCAAAGTTTGGTGAAGATCTGAGTATGTAGTTTTTGACCTTATATGGAACCTCCTTTCTGAAAATTTGAAAATTCTTAAAAAATTCGTCCAAAATCTTGATGTCCCCATCCTATGTTTTGTATGTTTTTCCACGTGTCTTGACATCCAATGTATCCATGCAAAGTTTGGTGAAGATCTGAGTATGTCGTTTTTGACCTTATCTGAAACCTCCCATCTGAAAATTTGAAAATTCTTAAAAAATTCGTCGAAAATCTTGATGTCTCCAATCTCTTGTTTTGTACGTTTTTTCCACGTGTCTTGACATGCAAAGTATCCCTGCAACGTTTGGTGAAGATCTGAGTATGTAGTTTTTGACCTTATCTGGAACCTCCTATCTGAAAATTTGAAAATTCTTAAAAAATTCGTCCAAAATCTTGATGTCTCCAATCTCTTGTTTTGTACGTTTTTTCCACGTTTCTTGACATCCAATGTATCCCTGCAATGTTTGGTGAAGATCTGAGTATGTAGTTTTTGACCTTATATGGAACCTCCTATCTGAAAATTTGAAAATTCTTAAAAAATTTGACCAAAATCTTGATATCCCCAATCCTATGTTTTGTATGTTTTTTCCACGTGTCTTGACATCCAATGTATCCCTGCAAAGTTTGGTGAAGATCTGAGTATGTAGTTTTTGACTTTATCTGGAACCTCCTATCTGAAAATTTGAAAATTTTTAAAAAATTCGTCCAAAATCTTGATGTCTTCAATCTCTTGTTTTGTACGTTTTTTCCACGTGTCTTGACCTCCAATGTATCCCTGCAAAGTTTGGTGAAGATCTGAGTATGTCGTTTTTGACCTTATGTGGAACATCCTTTCTGAAAATTTGAAAATTCTTAAAAAATTCGTCCAAAATCTTGATGTCTCCAATCTCTTGTTTTGTACGTTTTTTCCACGTGTCTTGACATCCAATGTATCCCTGCAAAGTTTGGTGAAGATCTGAGTATGTAGTTTTTGAACTTATATGGAACCTCCTTTCTGAAAATTTGAAAATTCTTAAAAAATTCGTCCAAAATCTTGATGTCCCCAATCTCTTGTTTTGTACGTTTTTTACACGTGTCTTGACATCCAATGTATCCATGCAAAGTTTGGTGAAGATCTGAGTATGTCGTTTTTGACCTTATCTGGAACCTCCCATCTGAAAATTTGAAAATTCTTCAAAAATTCGTCGAAAATCTTGATGTCTCCAATCTCTTGTTTTGTACGTTTTTTCCACGTATCTTGACATGCAAAGTATCCCTGCAACGTTTGGTGAAGATCTGAGTATGTAGTTTTTGACCTTATCTGGAACCTCCTATCTGAAAATTTGAAAATTCTTCAAAAATTCGTCCAAAATCTTGATGTCTCCAATCTCTTGTTTTGTACGTTTTTTCCACGTTTCTTGACATCCAATGTATCCCTGCAATGTTTGGTGAAGATCTGAGTATGTAGTTTTTGACCTTATATGGAACCTCCTATCTGAAAATTTGAGAATTCTTAAAAAATTTGACCAAAATCTTGATATCCCCAATCCTATGTTTTGTATGTTTTTTCCACGTGTCTTGACATCCAATGTATCCCTGCAAAGTTTGGTGAAGATCTGAGTATGTAGTTTTTGACCTTATCTGGAACATCCTTTCTGAAAATTTGAAAATTCTTAAAAAATTCGTCCAAAATCTTGATGTCTCCAATCTCTTGTTTTGTACGTTTTTTCCACGTGTCTTGACATCCAATGTATCCCTGCAAAGTTTGGTGAAGATCTGAGTATGTAGTTTTTGACCTTATATGGAACCTCCTTTCTGAAAATTTGAAAATTCTTAAAAAATTCGTCCAAAATCTTGATGTCTCCAATCTCTTGTTTTGTACGTTTTTTCCACGTGTCTTGACATCCAATGTATCCCTGCAAAGTTTGGTGAAGATCTGAGTATGTAGTTTTTGACCTTATATGGAACCTCCCATCTGAAAATTTGAAAATTCCTAAAAAATCCGTCTAAAATCTTGATGTCTCCACTCTCTTGTTTTGTACTTTTTTTCCACGTGTCTTGACATCCAATGTATCCCTGCAAAGTTTGGTGAAGATCTGAGTATGTCGTTTTTGACCTTATATGGAACCTCCTTTCTGAAATTTGAAAATTCTTAAAAAATTCGACCAAAATCTTGATGTCTCCAATCCTATGTTTTGTATGTTTTTTCCACGTGTCTTGACATCCAATGTATCCATGCAAAGTTTGGTGAAGATCTGAGTATGTAGTTTTTGACCTTATATGGAACCTCCTATCTGAAAATTTGAGAATTCTTGAAAAATTCGTCCAAAATCTTGATGTCTCCAATCTCTTGTTTTGTACGTTTTTTCCACGTGTCTTGACATGCAAAGTATCCCTGCAACGTTTGGTGAAGATCTGAGTATGTAGTTTTTGACCTTATCTGGAACCTCCTATCTGAAAATTTGAAAATTCTTAAAAAAATCGTCCAAAATCTTGATGTCTCCAATCTCTTGTTTTGTACGTTTTTTCCACGTTTCTTGACATCCAATGTATCCCTGCAATGTTTGGTGAAGATCTGAGTATGTAGTTTTTGACCTTATATGGAACCTCCTATCTGAAAATTTGAAAATTCTTAAAAAATTTGACCAAAATCTTGATATCCCCAATCCTATGTTTTGTATGTTTTTTCCACGTGTCTTGACATCCAATGTATCCCTGCAAAGTTTGGTGAAGATCTGAGTATGTAGTTTTTGACCTTATCTGGAACCTCCTATCTGAAAATTTGAAAATTTTTAAAAAATTCGTCCAAAATCTTGATGTCTTCAATCTCTTGTTTTGTACGTTTTTTCCACGTGTCTTGACCTCCAATGTATCCCTGCAAAGTTTGGTGAAGATCTGAGTATGTCGTTTTTGACCTTATGTGGAACATCCTTTCTGAAAATTTGAAAATTCTTAAAAAATTCGTCCAAAATCTTGATGTCTCCAATCTCTTGTTTTGTACGTTTTTTCCACGTGTCTTGACATCCAATGTATCCCTGCTAAGTTTGGTGAAGATCTGAGTATGTAGTTTTTGAACTTATATGGAACCTCCTTTCTGAAAATTTGAAAATTCTTAAAAAATTCGTCCAAAATCTTGATGTCCCCAATCTCTTGTTTTGTACGTTTTTTACACGTGTCTTGACATCCAATGTATCGATGCAAAGTTTGGTGAAGATCTGAGTATGTCGTTTTTGACCTTATCTGGAACCTCCCATCTTAAAATTTGAAAATTCTTCAAAAATTCGTCGAAAATCTTGATGTCTCCAATCTCTTGTTTTGTACGTTTTTTCCACGTGTCTTGACATGCAAAGTATCCCTGCAACGTTTGGTGAAGATCTGAGTATGTAGTTTTTGACCTTATCTGGAACCTCCTATCTGAAAATTTGAAAATTCTTCAAAAATTCGTCCAAAATCTTGATGTCTCCAATCTCTTGTTTTGTACGTTTTTTCCACGTTTCTTGACATCCAATGTATCCCTGCAATGTTTGGTGAAGATCTGAGTATGTAGTTTTTGACCTTATATGGAACCTCCTATCTGAAAATTTGAGAATTCTTAAAAAATTTGACCAAAATCTTGATATCCCCAATCCTATGTTTTGTATGTTTTTTCCACGTGTCTTGACATCCAATGTATCGCTGCAAATTTTAGTGGAGATCTGAGTATGTAGTTTTTGACCTTATCTGGAACCTCCTATCTGAAAATTTGAAAATTTTTAAAAAATTCGTCCAAAATCTTGATGTCTTCAATCTCTTGTTTTGTACGTTTTTTCCACGTGTCTTGACCTCCAATGTATCCCTGCAAAGTTTGGTGAAGATCTGAGTATGTGGTTTTTGACCTTATCTGGAACATCCTTTCTGAAAATTTGAAAATTCTTAAAAAATTCGTCCAAAATCTTGATGTCTCCAATCTCTTGTTTTGTACGTTTTTTCCACGTGTCTTGACATCCAATGTATCCCTGCAAAGTTTGGTGAAGATCTGAGTATGTCGTTTTTGACCTTATCTGGAACATCCTTTCTGAAAATTTGAAAATTCTTAAAAAATTCGTCCAAAATCTTGATGTCTCCAATCTCTTGTTTTGTACGTTTTTTCCACGTGTCTTGACATCCAATGTATCCCTGCAAAGTTTGGTGAAGATCTGAGTATGTAGTTTTTACCTTATATGGAACCTCCCATCTGAAAATTTGAAAATTCCTAAAAAATTCGTCTAAAATCTTGATGTCTCCAATCTCTTGTTTTGTACTTTTTTTCCACGTGTCTTGACATCCAATGTATCCCTGCAAAGTTTGGTGAAGATCTGAGTATGTAGTTTTTGACCTTATATGGAACCTCCTTTCTGAAAATTTGAAAATTCTTAAAAAATTCGACCAAAATCTTGATGTCTCCAATCCTATGTTTTGTATGTTTTTCCACGTGTCTTGACATCCAATGTATCCATGCAAAGTTTGGTGAAGATCTGAGTATGTAGTTTTTGACCTTATATGGAACCTCCTATCTGAAAATTTGAGAATTCTTGAAAAATTCGTCCAAAATCTTGATGTCTCCAATCTCTTGTTTTGTACGTTTTTTCCACGTGTCTTGACATCCAATGTATCCCTGCAAAGTTTGGTGAAGATCTGAGTATGTAGTTTTTGACCTTATCTGGAACCTACCATCTGAAAATTTGAAAATTCCTAAAAAATCCGTCCAAAATCTTGATGACCTCAATCTCTTGTTTTGTACGTTTTTTCCACGTGTCTTGACATCCAATGTATCCCTGCAATGTTTGGTGAAGATCTGAGTATGTAGTTTTTGACCTTATATGTAACCTCTTATCTGAAAATTTGAAAATTCTTAAAAATATTTGACCAAAATCTTGATGTCCCCAATCCTATGTTTTGTATGTTTTTTCCACGTGTCTTGACATCCAATGTATCCCTGCAAAGTTTGGTGAAGATCTGAGTATGTAGTTTTAGACCTTATCTGGAACCTCATTTCTGAAAATTTGAAAATTCCTCAAAAATTCGTCCAAAATCTTGATGTCTCCAATCTCTTGTTTTGTACGTTTTTTCCACGTGTCTTGACATCCAATGTATCCCTGCAAAGTTTGGTGAAGATCTGAGTATGTAGTTTTTGACCTTATATGGAGCCTCCTTTCTGAAAATTTGAAAATTCTTAAAAAATTCATCCAAAATCTTGATGTCTCCAATCTCTTGTTTTGTACGTTTTTTCCACGTTTCTTGACATCCAATGTATCCCTGCAAAGTTTGGTGAAGATCTGAGTATGTAGTTTTTGACCTTATATGGAACCTCCTTTCAGAAAATTTGAAAATTCTTAAAAAATTCGTCCAAAATCTTGATGTCCCCAATCCTATGTTTTGTATGTTTTTTCCACGTGTCTTGACATCCAATGTATCCATGCAAAGTTTGGTGAAGATCTGAGTATGTCGTTTTTGACCTTATCTGAAACCTCCCATTTGAAAATTTGAAAAATCTTAAAAAATTCGTCGAAAATCTTGATGTCTCCAATCTCTTGTTTTGTACGTTTTTTCCACGTGTCTTGACATGCAAAGTATCCCTGCAACGTTTGGTGAAGATCTGAGTATGTAGTTTTTGACCTTATCTGGAACCTCCTATCTGAAAATTTGAAAATTCTTAAAAAATTCTTCCAAAATCTTGATGTCTCCAATCTCTTGTTTTGTACGTTTTTTCCACGTTTCTTGACATCCAATGTATCCCTGCAATGTTTGGTGAAGATCTGAGTATGTAGTTTTTGACCTTATATGGAACCTCCTATCTGAAAATTTGAAAATTCTTAAAAAATTCGTCCAAAATCTTGATATCCCCAATCCTATGTTTTGTATGATTTTTCCACGTGTCTTGACATTCAATGTATCCCTGCAAAGTTTGGTGAAGATCTGAGTATGTAGTTTTTGACCTTATCTGGAACATCCTTTCTGAAAGTTTGAAAAATCTTAAAAAATTCGTCGAAAATCTTGATGTCTCCAATCTCTTGTTTTGTACGTTTTTTCCACGTGTCTTGACATGCAAAGTATCCCTGCAACGTTTGGTGAAGATCTGAGTATGTAGTTTTTGACCTTATCTGGAACCTCCTATCTGAAAATTTGAAAATTCCTCAAAAATTCGTCCAAAATCTTGATGTCTCCAATCTCTTGTTTTGTACGTTTTTTCCACGTTTCTTGACATCCAATGTATCCCTGCAATGTTTGGTGAAGATCTGAGTATGTAGTTTTTGACCTTATATGGAACCTCCTATCTGAAAATTTGAAAATTTTTAAAAAATTCGTCCAAAATCTTGATGTCTTCAATCTCTTGTTTTGTACGTTTTTTCCACGTGTCTTGACTTCCAATGTATCCCTGCAAAGTTTGGTGAAGATCTGAGTATGTCGTTTTTGACCTTATCTGGAACATCCTTTCTGAAAGTTTGAAAATTCTTAAAAAAATCGTCCAAAATCTTGATGTCTCCAATCTCTTGTTTTGTACGTTTTTTCCACGTGTCTTGACATCCAATGTATCCCTGCAAAGTTTGGTGTAGATCTGAGTATGTAGTTTTTGACCTTATATGGAACGTCCTATCTGAAAATTTGAAAATTCTTAAAAAATTCGTCCAAAATCTTGATGTCTCCAATCTCTTGTTTTGTACGTTTTTTCCACGTTTCTTGACATCCAATGTATCCCTGCAATGTTTGGTGAAGATCTGAGTATGTAGTTTTTGACCTTATATGGGACCTCCTATCTGAAAATTTGAGAATTCTTAAAAAATTTGACCAAAATCTTGATATCCCCAATCCTATGTTTTGTATGTTTTTTCCACGTGTCTTGACATCCAATGTATCCCTGCAAAGTTTGGTGAAGATCTGAGTATGTAGTTTTTGACCTTATCTGGAACATCCTTTCTGAAAATTTGAAAATTCTTAAAAAATTCGTCCAAAATCTTGATGTCTCCAATCTCTTGTTTTGTACGTTTTTTCCACGTGTCTTGACATCCAATGTATCCCTGCAAAGTTTGGTGAAGATCTGAGTATGTAGTTTTGGACCTTATATGGAACCTCCTTTCTGAAAATTTGAAAATTCTTAAAAAATTCGTCCAAAATCTTGATGTCTCCAATCTCTTGTTTTGTACGTTTTTTCCACGTGTCTTGACATCCAATGTATCCCTGCAAAGTTTGGTGAAGATCTGAGTATGTAGTTTTTGACCTTATATGGAACCTCCCATCTGAAAATTTGAAAATTCCTAAAAAATCCGTCTAAAATCTTGATGTCTCCACTCTCTTGTTTTGTACTTTTTTTCCACGTGTCTTGACATCCAATGTATCAATGCAAAGTTTGGTGAAGATCTGAGTATGTAGTTTTTGACCTTATATGGAACCTCCTTTCTGAAAATTTGAAAATTCTTAAAAAATTCGACCAAAATCTTGATGTCTCCAATCCTATGTTTTGTATGTTTTTTCCACGTGTCTTGACATCCAATGTATCCATGCAAAGTTTGGTGAAGATCTGAGTATGTAGTTTTTTACCTTATATGGAACCTCCTATCTGAAAATTTGAGAATTCTTGAAAAATTCGTCCAAAATCTTGATGTCTCCAATCTCTTGTTTTGTACGTTTTTTCCACGTGTCTTGACATCCAATGTATCCCTGCAAAGTTTGGTGAAGATCTGAGTATGTCGTTTTTGTCCTTATCTGGAACATCCTTTCTGAAAATTTGAAAATTCTTAAAAAATTCGTCCAAAATCTTGATGTCTCCAATCTCTTGTTTTGTACGTTTTTTTCACGTGTCTTCACATCCAATGTATCCCTGCAAAGTTTGGTGAAGATCTGAGTATGTAGTTTTTGACCTTATCTGGAACCTCTCATCTGAAAATTTGAAAATTCCTAAAAAATCCGTCCAAAATCTTGATGACACCAATCTCTTGTTTTGTACGTTTTTTCCACGTGTCTTGACATCCAATGTATCCCTGCAAAGTTTGGTGAAGATCTGAGTATGTAGTTTTTGACCTTATATGGAACCTCCTATCTGAAAATTTGAGAATTCTTGAAAAATTCGTCCAAAATCTTGATGTCTCCACTCTCTTGTTTTGTACGTTTTTTCCACGTGTCTTGACATCCAATGTATCCCTGCAAAGTTTGGTGAAGATCTGAGTATGTAGTTTTTGACCTTATATGGAGCCTCCTTTCTGAAAATTTGAAAATTCTTAAAAAATTCGTCGAAAAACTTGATGTCTCCAATCTCTTGTTTTGTACGTTTTTTCCACGTGTCTTGACATGCAAAGTATCCCTGCAACGTTTGGTGAAGATCTGAGTATGTAGTTTTTGACCTTATCTGGAACCTCCTATCTGAAAATTTGAAAATTCTTAAAAAATTCGTCCAAAATCTTGATGTCTCCAATCTCTTGTTTTGTACGTTTTTTCCACGTTTCTTGACATCCAATGTATCCCTGCAAAGTTTGGTGAAGATCTGAGTATGTAGTTTTTGACCTTATATGGAACCTCCTTTCAGAAAATTTGAAAATTCTTAAAAAATTCGTCCAAAATCTTGATGTCCCCAATCCTATGTTTTGTATGTTTTTTCCACGTGTCTTGACATCCAATGTATCCATGCAAAGTTTGGTGAAGATCTGAGTATGTCGTTTTTGACCTTATCTGAAACCTCCCATTTGAAAATTTGAAAAATCTTAAAAAATTCGTCGAAAATCTTGATGTCTCCAATCTCTTGTTTTGTACGTTTTTTCCACGTGTCTTGACATGCAAAGTATCCCTGCAACGTTTGGTGAAGATCTGAGTATGTAGTTTTTGACCTTATCTGGAACCTCCTATCTGAAAATTTGAAAATTCTTAAAAAATTCTTCCAAAATCTTGATGTCTCCAATCTCTTGTTTTGTACGTTTTTTCCACGTTTCTTGACATCCAATGTATCCCTGCAATGTTTGGTGAAGATCTGAGTATGTAGTTTTTGACCTTATATGGAACCTCCTATCTGAAAATTTGAAAATTCTTAAAAAATTCGTCCAAAATCTTGATATCCCCAATCCTATGTTTTGTATGATTTTTCCACGTGTCTTGACATTCAATGTATCCCTGCAAAGTTTGGTGAAGATCTGAGTATGTAGTTTTTGACCTTATCTGGAACATCCTTTCTGAAAGTTTGAAAAATCTTAAAAAATTCGTCGAAAATCTTGATGTCTCCAATCTCTTGTTTTGTACGTTTTTTCCACGTGTCTTGACATGCAAAGTATCCCTGCAACGTTTGGTGAAGATCTGAGTATGTAGTTTTTGACCTTATCTGGAACCTCCTATCTGAAAATTTGAAAATTCCTCAAAAATTCGTCCAAAATCTTGATGTCTCCAATCTCTTGTTTTGTACGTTTTTTCCACGTTTCTTGACATCCAATGTATCCCTGCAATGTTTGGTGAAGATCTGAGTATGTAGTTTTTGACCTTATATGGAACCTCCTATCTGAAAATTTGAAAATTTTTAAAAAATTCGTCCAAAATCTTGATGTCTTCAATCTCTTGTTTTGTACGTTTTTTCCACGTGTCTTGACTTCCAATGTATCCCTGCAAAGTTTGGTGAAGATCTGAGTATGTCGTTTTTGACCTTATCTGGAACATCCTTTCTGAAAGTTTGAAAATTCTTAAAAAAATCGTCCAAAATCTTGATGTCTCCAATCTCTTGTTTTGTACGTTTTTTCCACGTGTCTTGACATCCAATGTATCCCTGCAAAGTTTGGTGTAGATCTGAGTATGTAGTTTTTGACCTTATATGGAACGTCCTATCTGAAAATTTGAAAATTCTTAAAAAATTCGTCCAAAATCTTGATGTCTCCAATCTCTTGTTTTGTACGTTTTTTCCACGTTTCTTGACATCCAATGTATCCCTGCAATGTTTGGTGAAGATCTGAGTATGTAGTTTTTGACCTTATATGGGACCTCCTATCTGAAAATTTGAGAATTCTTAAAAAATTTGACCAAAATCTTGATATCCCCAATCCTATGTTTTGTATGTTTTTTCCACGTGTCTTGACATCCAATGTATCCCTGCAAAGTTTGGTGAAGATCTGAGTATGTAGTTTTTGACCTTATCTGGAACATCCTTTCTGAAAATTTGAAAATTCTTAAAAAATTCGTCCAAAATCTTGATGTCTCCAATCTCTTGTTTTGTACGTTTTTTCCACGTGTCTTGACATCCAATGTATCCCTGCAAAGTTTGGTGAAGATCTGAGTATGTAGTTTTGGACCTTATATGGAACCTCCTTTCTGAAAATTTGAAAATTCTTAAAAAATTCGTCCAAAATCTTGATGTCTCCAATCTCTTGTTTTGTACGTTTTTTCCACGTGTCTTGACATCCAATGTATCCCTGCAAAGTTTGGTGAAGATCTGAGTATGTAGTTTTTGACCTTATATGGAACCTCCCATCTGAAAATTTGAAAATTCCTAAAAAATCCGTCTAAAATCTTGATGTCTCCACTCTCTTGTTTTGTACTTTTTTTCCACGTGTCTTGACATCCAATGTATCAATGCAAAGTTTGGTGAAGATCTGAGTATGTAGTTTTTGACCTTATATGGAACCTCCTTTCTGAAAATTTGAAAATTCTTAAAAAATTCGACCAAAATCTTGATGTCTCCAATCCTATGTTTTGTATGTTTTTTCCACGTGTCTTGACATCCAATGTATCCATGCAAAGTTTGGTGAAGATCTGAGTATGTAGTTTTTTACCTTATATGGAACCTCCTATCTGAAAATTTGAGAATTCTTGAAAAATTCGTCCAAAATCTTGATGTCTCCAATCTCTTGTTTTGTACGTTTTTTCCACGTGTCTTGACATCCAATGTATCCCTGCAAAGTTTGGTGAAGATCTGAGTATGTCGTTTTTGTCCTTATCTGGAACATCCTTTCTGAAAATTTGAAAATTCTTAAAAAATTCGTCCAAAATCTTGATGTCTCCAATCTCTTGTTTTGTACGTTTTTTTCACGTGTCTTCACATCCAATGTATCCCTGCAAAGTTTGGTGAAGATCTGAGTATGTAGTTTTTGACCTTATCTGGAACCTCTCATCTGAAAATTTGAAAATTCCTAAAAAATCCGTCCAAAATCTTGATGACACCAATCTCTTGTTTTGTACGTTTTTTCCACGTGTCTTGACATCCAATGTATCCCTGCAAAGTTTGGTGAAGATCTGAGTATGTAGTTTTTGACCTTATATGGAACCTCCTATCTGAAAATTTGAGAATTCTTGAAAAATTCGTCCAAAATCTTGATGTCTCCACTCTCTTGTTTTGTACGTTTTTTCCACGTGTCTTGACATCCAATGTATCCCTGCAAAGTTTGGTGAAGATCTGAGTATGTAGTTTTTGACCTTATATGGAGCCTCCTTTCTGAAAATTTGAAAATTCTTAAAAAATTCGTCGAAAAACTTGATGTCTCCAATCTCTTGTTTTGTACGTTTTTTCCACGTGTCTTGACATGCAAAGTATCCCTGCAACGTTTGGTGAAGATCTGAGTATGTAGTTTTTGACCTTATCTGGAACCTCCTATCTGAAAATTTGAAAATTCTTAAAAAATTCGTCCAAAATCTTGATGTCTCCAATCTCTTGTTTTGTACGTTTTTTCCACGTTTCTTGACATCCAATGTATCCCTGCAATGTTTGGTGAAGATCTGAGTATGTAGTTTTTGACCTTATATGGAACCTCCTATCTGAAAATTTGAAAATTCTTAAAAAATTTGACCAAAATCTTGATATCCCCAATCCTATGTTTTGTATGTTTTTTCCACGTGTCTTGACATCCAATGTATCCCTGCAAAGTTTGGTGAAGATCTGAGTATGTAGTTTTTGACCTTATCTGGAACCTCCTATCTGAAAATTTGAAAATTTTTAAAAAATTCGTCCAAAATCTTGATGTCTTCAATCTCTTGTTTTGTACGTTTTTTCCACGTGTCTTGACCTCCAATGTATCCCTGCAAAGTTTGGTGAAGATCTGAGTATGTCGTTTTTGACCTTATGTGGAACATCCTTTCTGAAAATTTGAAAATTCTTAAAATATTCGTCCAAAATCTTGATGTCTCCAATCTCTTGTTTTGTACGTTTTTTCCACGTGTCTTGACATCCAATGTATCCCTGCAAAGTTTGGTGAAGATCTGAGTATGTAGTTTTTGAACTTATATGGAACCTCCTTTCTGAAAATTTGAAAATTCTTAAAAAATTCGTCCAAAATCTTGATGTCCCCAATCTCTTGTTTTGTACGTTTTTTACACGTGTCTTGACATCCAATGTATCCATGCAAAGTTTGGTGAAGATCTGAGTATGTCGTTTTTGACCTTATCTGGAACCTCCCATCTGAAAATTTGAAAATTCTTCAAAAATTCGTCGAAAATCTTGATGTCTCCAATCTCTTGTTTTGTACGTTTATTCCACGTGTCTTGACATGCAAAGTATCCCTGCAACGTTTGGTGAAGATCTGAGTATGTAGTTTTTGACCTTATCTGGAACCTCCTATCTGAAAATTTGAAAATTCTTCAAAAATTCGTCCAAAATCTTGATGTCTCCAATCTCTTGTTTTGTACGTTTTTTCCACGTTTCTTGACATCCAATGTATCCCTGCAATGTTTGGTGAAGATCTGAGTATGTAGTTTTTGACCTTATATGGAACCTCCTATCTGAAAATTTGAGAATTCTTAAAAAATTTGACCAAAATCTTGATATCCCCAATCCTATGTTTTGTATGTTTTTTCCACGTGTCTTGACATCCAATGTATCGCTGCAAATTTTAGTGGAGATCTGAGTATGTAGTTTTTGACCTTATCTGGAACCTCCTATCTGAAAATTTGAAAATTTTTAAAAAATTCGTCCAAAATCTTGATGTCTTCAATCTCTTGTTTTGTACGTTTTTTCCACGTGTCTTGACCTCCAATGTATCCCTGCAAAGTTTGGTGAAGATCTGAGTATGTCGTTTTTGTCCTTATCTGGAACATCCTTTCTGTAAATTTGAAAATTCTTAAAAAATTCGTCCAAAATCTTGATGTCTCCAATCTCTTGTTTTGTACGTTTTTTCCACGTGTCTTGACATCCAATGTATCCCTGCAAAGTTTGGTGAAGATCTGAGTATGTCGTTTTTGACCTTATCTGGAACATCCTTTCTGAAAATTTGAAAATTCTTAAAAAATTCGTCCAAAATCTTGATGTCTCCAATCTCTTGTTTTGTACGTTTTTTTCACGTGTCTTCACATCCAATGTATCCCTGCAAAGTTTGGTGAAGATCTGAGTATGTAGTTTTTGACCTTATCTGGAACCTCTCATCTGAAAATTTGAAAATTCCTAAAAAATCCGTCCAAAATCTTGATGACACCAATCTCTTGTTTTGTACGTTTTTTCCACGTGTCTTGACATCCAATGTATCCCTGCAAAGTTTGGTGAAGATCTGAGTATGTAGTTTTTGACCTTATATGGAACCTCCTATCTGAAAATTTGAGAATTCTTGAAAAATTCGTCCAAAATCTTGATGTCTCCACTCTCTTGTTTTGTACGTTTTTTCCACGTGTCTTGACATCCAATGTATCCCTGCAAAGTTTGGTGAAGATCTGAGTATGTAGTTTTTGACCTTATATGGAGCCTCCTTTCTGAAAATTTGAAAATTCTTAAAAAATTCGTCGAAAAACTTGATGTCTCCAATCTCTTGTTTTGTACGTTTTTTCCACGTGTCTTGACATGCAAAGTATCCCTGCAACGTTTGGTGAAGATCTGAGTATGTAGTTTTTGACCTTATCTGGAACCTCCTATCTGAAAATTTGAAAATTCTTAAAAAATTCGTCCAAAATCTTGATGTCTCCAATCTCTTGTTTTGTACGTTTTTTCCACGTTTCTTGACATCCAATGTATCCCTGCAATGTTTGGTGAAGATCTGAGTATGTAGTTTTTGACCTTATATGGAACCTCCTATCTGAAAATTTGAAAATTCTTAAAAAATTTGACCAAAATCTTGATATCCCCAATCCTATGTTTTGTATGTTTTTTCCACGTGTCTTGACATCCAATGTATCCCTGCAAAGTTTGGTGAAGATCTGAGTATGTAGTTTTTGACCTTATCTGGAACCTCCTATCTGAAAATTTGAAAATTTTTAAAAAATTCGTCCAAAATCTTGATGTCTTCAATCTCTTGTTTTGTACGTTTTTTCCACGTGTCTTGACCTCCAATGTATCCCTGCAAAGTTTGGTGAAGATCTGAGTATGTCGTTTTTGACCTTATGTGGAACATCCTTTCTGAAAATTTGAAAATTCTTAAAAAATTCGTCCAAAATCTTGATGTCTCCAATCTCTTGTTTTGTACGTTTTTTCCACGTGTCTTGACATCCAATGTATCCCTGCAAAGTTTGGTGAAGATCTGAGTAGGTAGTTTTTGAACTTATATGGAACCTCCTTTCTGAAAATTTGAAAATTCTTAAAAAATTCGTCCAAAATCTTGATGTCCCCAATCTCTTGTTTTGTACGTTTTTTACACGTGTCTTGACATCCAATGTATCCATGCAAAGTTTGGTGAAGATCTGAGTATGTCGTTTTTGACCTTATCTGGAACCTCCCATCTGAAAATTTGAAAATTCTTCAAAAATTCGTCGAAAATCTTGATGTCTCCAATCTCTTGTTTTGTACGTTTTTTCCACGTGTCTTGACATCCAATGTATCCCTGCAAAGTTTGGTGAAGATCTGAGTATGTAGTTTTTGAACTTATATGGAACCTCCTTTCTGAAAATTTGAAAATTCTTAAAAAATTCGTCCAAAATCTTGATGTCCCCAATCTCTTGTTTTGTACGTTTTTTACACGTGTCTTGACATCCAATGTATCCATGCAAAGTTTGGTGAAGATCTGAGTATGTCGTTTTTGACCTTATCTGGAACCTCCCATCTGAAAATTTGAAAATTCTTCAAAAATTCGTCGAAAATCTTGATGTCTCCAATCTCTTGTTTTGTACGTTTATTCCACGTGTCTTGACATGCAAAGTATCCCTGCAACGTTTGGTGAAGATCTGAGTATGTAGTTTTTGACCTTATCTGGAACCTCCTATCTGAAAATTTGAAAATTCTTCAAAAATTCGTCCAAAATCTTGATGTCTCCAATCTCTTGTTTTGTACGTTTTTTCCACGTTTCTTGACATCCAATGTATCCCTGCAATGTTTGGTGAAGATCTGAGTATGTAGTTTTTGACCTTATATGGAACCTCCTATCTGAAAATTTGAGAATTCTTAAAAAATTTGACCAAAATCTTGATATCCCCAATCCTATGTTTTGTATGTTTTTTCCACGTGTCTTGACATCCAATGTATCGCTGCAAATTTTAGTGGAGATCTGAGTATGTAGTTTTTGACCTTATCTGGAACCTCCTATCTGAAAATTTGAAAATTTTTAAAAAATTCGTCCAAAATCTTGATGTCTTCAATCTCTTGTTTTGTACGTTTTTTCCACGTGTCTTGACCTCCAATGTATCCCTGCAAAGTTTGGTGAAGATCTGAGTATGTCGTTTTTGTCCTTATCTGGAACATCCTTTCTGTAAATTTGAAAATTCTTAAAAAATTCGTCCAAAATCTTGATGTCTCCAATCTCTTGTTTTGTACGTTTTTTCCACGTGTCTTGACATCCAATGTATCCCTGCAAAGTTTGGTGAAGATCTGAGTATGTCGTTTTTGACCTTATCTGGAACATCCTTTCTGAAAATTTGAAAATTCTTAAAAAATTCGTCCAAAATCTTGATGTCTCCAATCTCTTGTTTTGTACGTTTTTTTCACGTGTCTTCACATCCAATGTATCCCTGCAAAGTTTGGTGAAGATCTGAGTATGTAGTTTTTGACCTTATCTGGAACCTCTCATCTGAAAATTTGAAAATTCCTAAAAAATCCGTCCAAAATCTTGATGACACCAATCTCTTGTTTTGTACGTTTTTTCCACGTGTCTTGACATCCAATGTATCCCTGCAAAGTTTGGTGAAGATCTGAGTATGTAGTTTTTGACCTTATATGGAACCTCCTATTGAAAATTTGAGAATTCTTGAAAAATTCGTCCAAAATCTTGATGTCTCCACTCTCTTGTTTTGTACGTTTTTTCCACGTGTCTTGACATCCAATGTATCCCTGCAAAGTTTGGTGAAGATCTGAGTATGTAGTTTTTGACCTTATATGGAGCCTCCTTTCTGAAAATTTGAAAATTCTTAAAAAATTCGTCGAAAAACTTGATGTCTCCAATCTCTTGTTTTGTACGTTTTTTCCACGTGTCTTGACATGCAAAGTATCCCTGCAACGTTTGGTGAAGATCTGAGTATGTAGTTTTTGACCTTATCTGGAACCTCCTATCTGAAAATTTGAAAATTCTTAAAAAATTCGTCCAAAATCTTGATGTCTCCAATCTCTTGTTTTGTACGTTTTTTCCACGTTTCTTGACATCCAATGTATCCCTGCAATGTTTGGTGAAGATCTGAGTATGTAGTTTTTGACCTTATATGGAACCTCCTATCTGAAAATTTGAAAATTCTTAAAAAATTTGACCAAAATCTTGATATCCCCAATCCTATGTTTTGTATGTTTTTTCCACGTGTCTTGACATCCAATGTATCCCTGCAAAGTTTGGTGAAGATCTGAGTATGTAGTTTTTGACCTTATCTGGAACCTCCTATCTGAAAATTTGAAAATTTTTAAAAAATTCGTCCAAAATCTTGATGTCTTCAATCTCTTGTTTTGTACGTTTTTTCCACGTGTCTTGACCTCCAATGTATCCCTGCAAAGTTTGGTGAAGATCTGAGTATGTCGTTTTTGACCTTATGTGGAACATCCTTTCTGAAAATTTGAAAATTCTTAAAAAATTCGTCCAAAATCTTGATGTCTCCAATCTCTTGTTTTGTACGTTTTTTCCACGTGTCTTGACATCCAATGTATCCCTGCAAAGTTTGGTGAAGATCTGAGTAGGTAGTTTTTGAACTTATATGGAACCTCCTTTCTGAAAATTTGAAAATTCTTAAAAAATTCGTCCAAAATCTTGATGTCCCCAATCTCTTGTTTTGTACGTTTTTTACACGTGTCTTGACATCCAATGTATCCATGCAAAGTTTGGTGAAGATCTGAGTATGTCGTTTTTGACCTTATCTGGAACCTCCCATCTGAAAATTTGAAAATTCTTCAAAAATTCGTCGAAAATCTTGATGTCTCCAATCTCTTGTTTTGTACGTTTTTTCCACGTGTCTTGACATGCAAAGTATCCCTGCAACGTTTGGTGAAGATCTGAGTATGTAGTTTTTGACCTTATCTGGAACCTCCTATCTGAAAATTTGAAAATTCTTCAAAAATTCGTCCAAAATCTTGATGTCTCCAATCTCTTGTTTTGTACGTTTTTTCCACGTTTCTTGACATCCAATGTATCCCTGCAATGTTTGGTGAAGATCTGAGTATGTAGTTTTTGACCTTATATGGAACCTCCTATCTGAAAATTTGAGAATTCTTAAAAAATTTGACCAAAATCTTGATATCCCCAATCCTATGTTTTGTATGTTTTTTCCACGTGTCTTGACATCCAATGTATCGCTGCAAATTTTAGTGGAGATCTGAGTATGTAGTTTTTGACCTTATCTGGAACATCCTATCTAAAAATTTGAAAATTTTTAAAAAATTCGTCCAAAATCTTGATGTCTTCAATCTCTTGTTTTGTACGTTTTTTCCACGTGTCTTGACCTCCAATGTATCCCTGCAAAGTTTGGTGAAGATCTGAGTATGTCGTTTTTGTCCTTATCTGGAACATCCTTTCTGTAAATTTGAAAATTCTTAAAAAATTCGTCCAAAATCTTGATGTCTCCAATCTCTTGTTTTGTACGTTTTTTCCACGTGTCTTGACATCCAATGTATCCCTGCAAAGTTTGGTGAAGATCTGAGTATGTCGTTTTTGACCTTATCTGGAACATCCTTTCTGAAAATTTGAAAATTCTTAAAAAATTCGTCCAAAATCTTGATGTCTCCAATCTCTTGTTTTGTACGTTTTTTCCACGTGTCTTGACATCCAATGTATCCCTGCAAAGTTTGGTGAAGATCTGAGTATGTAGTTTTTTACCTTATATGGAACCTCCCATCTGAAAATTTGAAAATTCCTAAAAAATTCGTCTAAAATCTTGATGTCTCCACTCTCTTGTTTTGTACTTTTTTTCCACGTGTCTTGACATCCAATGTATCCCTGCAAAGTTTGGTGAAGATCTGAGTATGTAGTTTTTGACCTTATATGGAACCTCCTATCTGAAAATTTGAGAATTCTTGAAAAATTCGTCCAAAATCTTGATGTCTCCAATCTCTTGTTTTGTACGTTTTTTCCACGTGTCTTGACATCCAATGTATCCCTGCAAAGTTTGGTGAAGATCTGAGTATGTAGTTTTTGACCTTATCTGGAACCTACCATCTGAAAATTTGAAAATTCCTAAAAAATCCGTCCAAAATCTTGATGACCTCAATCTCTTGTTTTGTACGTTTTTTCCACGTGTCTTGACATCCAATGTATCCCTGCAATGTTTGGTGAAGATCTGAGTATGTAGTTTTTGACCTTATATGGAACCTCTTATCTGAAAATTTGAAAATTCTTAAAAATATTTGACCAAAATCTTGATGTCCCCAATCCTATGTTTTGTATGTTTTTTCCACGTGTCTTGACATCCAATGTATCCCTGCAAAGTTTGGTGAAGATCTGAGTATGTAGTTTTAGACCTTATCTGGAACCTCATTTCTGAAAATTTGAAAATTCCTCAAAAATTCGTCCAAAATCTTGATGTCTCCAATCTCTTGTTTTGTACGTTTTTTCCACGTGTCTTGACATCCAATGTATCCCTGCAAAGTTTGGTGAACATCTGAGTATGTAGTTTTTGACCTTATATGGAGCCTCCTTTCTGAAAATTTGAAAATTCTTAAAAAATTCATCCAAAATCTTGATGTCTCCAATCTCTTGTTTTGTACGTTTTTTCCACGTTTCTTGACATCCAATGTATCCCTGCAAAGTTTGGTGAAGATCTGAGTATGTAGTTTTTGACCTTATATGGAACCTCCTTTCTGAAAATTTGAAAATTCTTAAAAAATTCGTCCAAAATCTTGATGTCCCCAATCCTATGTTTTGTATGTTTTTTCCACGTGTCTTGACATCCAATGTATCCATGCAAAGTTTGGTTAAGATCTGAGTATGTCGTTTTTGACCTTATCTGAAACCTCCCATCTGAAAATTTGAAAAATCTTAAAAAATTCGTCGAAAATCTTGATGTCTCCAATCTCTTGTTTTGTACGTTTTTTCCACGTGTCTTGACATGCAAAGTATCCCTGCAACGTTTGGTGAAGATCTGAGTATGTAGTTTTTGACCTTATCTGGAACCTCCTATCTGAAAATTTGAAAATTCTTAAAAAATTCGTCCAAAATCTTGATGTCTCCAATCTCTTGTTTTGTACGTTTTTTCCACGTTTCTTGACATCCAATGTATCCCTGCAATGTTTGGTGAAGATCTGAGTATGTAGTTTTTGACCTTATATGGAACCTCCTATCTGAAAATTTGAAAATTCTTAAAAAATTCGTCCAAAATCTTGATATCCCCAATCCTATGTTTTGTATGTTTTTTCCACGTGTCTTGACATCCAATGTATCCCTGCAAAGTTTGGTGAAGATCTGAGTATGTAGTTTTTGACCTTATCTGGAACCTCCTATCTGAAAATTTGAAAATTTTTAAAAAATTCGTCCAAAATCTTGATGTCTTCAATCTCTTGTTTTGTACGTTTTTTCCAAGTGTCTTGACTTCCAATGTATCCCTGCAAAGTTTGGTGAAGATCTGAGTATGTCGTTTTTGACCTTATCTGGAACATCCTTTCTGAAAGTTTGAAAATTCTTAAAAAAATCGTCCAAAATCTTGATGTCTCCAATCTCTTGTTTTGTACGTTTTTTCCACGTGTCTTGACATCCAATGTATCCCTGCAAAGTTTGGTGAAGATCTGAGTATGTAGTTTTTGACCTTATATGGAACCTCCCATCTGAAAATTTGAAAATTCTTCAAAAATTCGTCGAAAATCTTGATGTCTCCAATCTCTTGTTTTGTACGTTTTTCCCACGTTTCTTGACATGCAAAGTATCCCTGCAACGTTTGGTGAAGATCTGAGTATGTAGTTTTTGACCTTATCTGGAACCTCCCATCTGAAAATTTGAAAATTCCTAAAAAATCCGTCCAAAATCTTGATGACCTCAATCTCTTGTTTTGTACGTTTTTTCCACGTGTCTTGACATCCAATGTATCCCTGCAATGTTTGGTGAAGATCTGAGTATGTAGTTTTTGACCTTATATGGAACCTCTTATCTGAAAATTTGAAAATTCTTAAAAATATTTGACAAAAATCTTTGTTGTCCCCAATCCTATGTTTTGTATGTTTTTTCCACGTGTCTTGACATCCAATGTATTTCTGCAAAGTTTGGTGAAGATCTGAGTATGTCGTTTTTGACCTTATCTGGAACCTCCCATCTGAAAATTTGAAAATTCTTAAAAAATTCGACCAAAATCTTGATGTCTCCAATCCTATGTTTTGTATGTTTTTTCCACGTGTCTTGACATCCAATGTATCCATGCAAAGTTTGGTGAAGATCTGAGTATGTAGTTTTTGACCTTATCTGGAACCTCCCATCTGAAAATTTGAAAATTTTTAAAAAATTCGTCCAAAATCTTGATGTCTCCAATCTCTTGTTTTGTACGTTTTTTCCACGTGTCTTGACCTCCAATGTATCCCTGCAATGTTTGGTGAAGATCTGAGTATGTAGTTTTTGACCTTATATGGAACCTCCTATCTGAAAATTTGAAAATTCTTAAAAAATTTGACCAAAATCTTGATGTCCCCAATCCTATGTTTTGTATGTTTTTTCCACGTGTCTTGACATCCAATATATCCCTGCAAAGTTTGGTGAAGATCTGAGTATGTCGTTTTTGACCTTATCTGGAACATCCTTTCTGAAAATTTGAAAATTCTTAAAAAATTCGTCCAAAATCTTGATGTCTCCAATCTCTTGTTTTGTACGTTTTTTCCACGTGTCTTAACATCCAATGTATCCCTGCAAAGTTTGGTGAAGATCTGAGTATGTCGTTTTTGACCTTATGTGGAACATCCTTTCTGAAAATTTGAAAATTCTTAAAAAATTCGTCCAAAATCTTGATGTCTCCAATCTCTTGTTTTGTACGTTTTTTCCACGTGTCTTGACATCCAATGTATCCCTGCAAAGTTTGGTGAAGATCTGAGTATGTAGCTTTTGAACTTATATGGAACCTCCTTTCTGAAAATTTGAAAATTCTTAAAAAAATCATCCAAAATCTTGATGTCCCCAATCTCTTGTTTTATACGTTTTTTACACGTGTCTTGACATCCAATGTATCCATGCAAAGTTTGGTGAAGATCTGAGTATGTCGTTTTTGACCTTATCTGGAACCTCCCATCTGAAAATTTGAAAATTCTTCAAAAATTCGTCGAAAATCTTGATGTCTCCAATCTCTTGTTTTGTACGTTTTTTCCACATATCTTGACATGCAAAGTATCCCTGCAAAGTTTGGTGAAGATCTGAGTATGTAGTTTTTGACCTTATCTGGAACATCCTTTCTGAAAATTTGAAAATTCTTAAAAAATTCGTCCAAAATCTTGATGTCTCCAATCTCTTGTTTTGTACGTTTTTTCCACGTGTCTTGACATCCAATGTATCCCTGCAATGTTTGGTGAAGATCTGAGTATGTAGTTTTTGACTTTATATGGAACCTCCTATCTGAAAATTTGAGAATTCTTAAAAAATTTGACCAAAATCTTGATATCCCCAATGCTATGTTTTGTATGTTTTTTCCACGTGTCTTGACATCCAATGTATCCCTGCAAAGTTTGGTGAAGATCTGAGTATGTAGTTTTTGACCTTATCTGGAACATCCTTTCTGAAAATTTGAAAATTCTTAAAAAATTCGTCCAAAATCTTGATGTCTCCAATCTCTTGTTTTGTACGTTTTTTCCACGTGTCTTGACATCCAATGTATCCCTGCAAAGTTTGGTGAAGATCTGAGTATGTAGTTTTTGACCTTATATGGAACATCCTTTCTGAAAATTTGAAAATTCTTAAAAAATTCGTCCAAAATCTTGATGTCTCCAATCTCTTGTTTTGTACGTTTTTTCCACGTGTCTTGACATCCAATGTATCCCTGCAAAGTTTGGTGAAGATCTGAGTATGTAGTTTTTGAACTTATATGGAACCTCCTTTCTGAAAATTTGAAAATTCTTAAAAAATTCGTCCAAAATCTTGATGTCCCCAATCTCTTGTTTTGTACGTTTTTTACACGTGTCTTGACATCCAATGTATCCATGCAAAGTTTGGTGAAGATCTGAGTATGTCGTTTTTGACCTTATCTGGAACCTCCCATCTGAAAATTTGAAAATTCTTCAAAAATTCGTCGAAAATCTTGATGTCTCCAATCTCTTGTTTTGTACGTTTTTTCCACGTGTCTTGACATGCAAAGTATCCCTGCAACGTTTGGTGAAGATCTGAGTATGTAGTTTTTGACCTTATCTGGAACCTCCTATCTGAAAATTTGAAAATTCTTCAAAAATTCGTCCAAAATCTTGATGTCTCCAATCTCTTGTTTTGTACGTTTTTTCCACGTTTCTTGACATCCAATGTATCCCTGCAATGTTTGGTGAAGATCTGAGTATGTAGTTTTTGACCTTATATGGAACCTCCTATCTGAAAATTTGAGAATTCTTAAAAAATTTGACCAAAATCTTGATATCCCCAATCCTATGTTTTGTATGTTTTTTCCACGTGTCTTGACATCCAATGTATCGCTGCAAATTTTAGTGGAGATCTGAGTATGTAATTTTTGACCTTATCTGGAACCTCCTATCTGAAAATTTGAAAATTTTTAAAAAATTCGTCCAAAATCTTGATGTCTTCAATCTCTTGTTTTGTACGTTTTTTCCACGTGTCTTGACCTCCAATGTATCCCTGCAAAGTTTGGTGAAGATCTGAGTATGTCGTTTTTGACCTTATCTGGAACATCCTTTCTGAAAATTTGAAAATTCTTAAAAAATTCGTCCAAAATCTTGATGTCTCCAATCTCTTGTTTTGTACGTTTTTTCCACGTGTCTTGACATCCAATGTATCCCTGCAAAGTTTGGTGAAGATCTGAGTATGTCGTTTTTGACCTTATCTGGAACATCCTTTCTGAAAATTTGAAAATTCCTAAAAAATTCGTCCAAAATCTTGATGTCTCCAATCTCTTGTTTTGTACGTTTTTTCCACGTGTCTTGACATCCAATGTATCCCTGCAAAGTTTGGTGAAGATCTGAGTATGTAGTTTTTGACCTTATATGGAACCTCCCATCTGAAAATTTGAAAATTCCTAAAAAATTCGTCTAAAATCTTGATGTCTCCACTCTCTTGTTTTGTACTTTTTTTCCACGTGTCTTGACATCCAATGTATCCCTGCAAAGTTTGGTGAAGATCTGAGTATGTAGTTTTTGACCTTATATGGAACCTCCTTTCTGAAAATTTGAAAATTCTTAAAAAATTCGACCAAAATCTTGATGTCTCCAATCCTATGTTTTGTATGTTTTTTCCACGTGTCTTGACATCCAATGTATCCATGCAAAGTTTGGTGAAGATCTGAGTATGTAGTTTTTGACCTTATATGGAACCTCCTATCTGAAAATTTGAGAATTCTTGAAAAATTCGTCCAAAATCTTGATGTCTCCAATCTCTTGTTTTGTACGTTTTTTCCACGTGTCTTGACATCCAATGTATCCCTGCAAAGTTTGGTGAAGATCTGAGTATGTCGTTTTTGACCTTATGTGGAACATCCTTTCTGAAAATTTGAAAATTCTTAAAAAATTCGTCCAAAATCTTGATGTCTCCAATCTCTTGTTTTGTACGTTTTTTCCACGTGTCTTGACATCCAATGTATCCCTGCAAAGTTTGGTGAAGATCTGAGTATGTAGTTTTTGAACTTATATGGAACCTCCTTTCTGAAAATTTGAAAATTCTTAAAAAATTCGTCCAAAATCTTGATGTCCCCAATCTCTTGTTTTGTACGTTTTTTACACGTGTCTTGACATCCAATGTATCCATGCAAAGTTTGGTGAAGATCTGAGTATGTCGTTTTTGACCTTATCTGGAACCTCCCATCTGAAAATTTGAAAATTCTTCAAAAATTCGTCGAAAATCTTGATGTCTCCAATCTCTTGTTTTGTACGTTTATTCCACGTGTCTTGACATGCAAAGTATCCCTGCAACGTTTGGTGAAGATCTGAGTATGTAGTTTTTGACCTTATCTGGAACCTCCTATCTGAAAATTTGAAAATTCTTCAAAAATTCGTCCAAAATCTTGATGTCTCCAATCTCTTGTTTTGTACGTTTTTTCCACGTTTCTTGACATCCAATGTATCCCTGCAATGTTTGGTGAAGATCTGAGTATGTAGTTTTTGACCTTATATGGAACCTCCTATCTGAAAATTTGAGAATTCTTAAAAAATTTGACCAAAATCTTGATATCCCCAATCCTATGTTTTGTATGTTTTTTCCACGTGTCTTGACATCCAATGTATCGCTGCAAATTTTAGTGGAGATCTGAGTATGTAGTTTTTGACCTTATCTGGAACCTCCTATCTGAAAATTTGAAAATTTTTAAAAAATTCGTCCAAAATCTTGATGTCTTCAATCTCTTGTTTTGTACGTTTTTTCCACGTGTCTTGACCTCCAATGTATCCCTGCAAAGTTTGGTGAAGATCTGAGTATGTCGTTTTTGTCCTTATCTGGAACATCCTTTCTGTAAATTTGAAAATTCTTAAAAAATTCGTCCAAAATCTTGATGTCTCCAATCTCTTGTTTTGTACGTTTTTTCCACGTGTCTTGACATCCAATGTATCCCTGCAAAGTTTGGTGAAGATCTGAGTATGTCGTTTTTGACCTTATCTGGAACATCCTTTCTGAAAATTTGAAAATTCTTAAAAAATTCGTCCAAAATCTTGATGTCTCCAATCTCTTGTTTTGTACGTTTTTTTCACGTGTCTTCACATCCAATGTATCCCTGCAAAGTTTGGTGAAGATCTGAGTATGTAGCTTTTGAACTTATATGGAACCTCCTTTCTGAAAATTTGAAAATTCTTAAAAAAATCATCCAAAATCTTGATGTCCCCAATCTCTTGTTTTATACGTTTTTTACACGTGTCTTGACATCCAATGTATCCATGCAAAGTTTGGTGAAGATCTGAGTATGTCGTTTTTGACCTTATCTGGAACCTCCCATCTGAAAATTTGAAAATTCTTCAAAAATTCGTCGAAAATCTTGATGTCTCCAATCTCTTGTTTTGTACGTTTTTTCCACGTATCTTGACATGCAAAGTATCCCTGCAAAGTTTGGTGAAGATCTGAGTATGTAGTTTTTGACCTTATCTGGAACATCCTTTCTGAAAATTTGAAAATTCTTAAAAAATTCGTCCAAAATCTTGATGTCTCCAATCTCTTGTTTTGTACGTTTTTTCCACATGTCTTGACATCCAATGTATCCCTGCAATGTTTGGTGAAGATCTGAGTATGTAGTTTTTGACTTTATATGGAACCTCCTATCTGAAAATTTGAGAATTCTTAAAAAATTTGACCAAAATCTTGATATCCCCAATGCTATGTTTTGTATGTTTTTTCCACGTGTCTTGACATCCAATGTATCCCTGCAAAGTTTGGTGAAGATCTGAGTATGTAGTTTTTGACCTTATCTGGAACATCCTTTCTGAAAATTTGAAAATTCTTAAAAAATTCGTCCAAAATCTTGATGTCTCCAATCTCTTGTTTTGTACGTTTTTTCCACGTGTCTTGACATCCAATGTATCCCTGCAAAGTTTGGTGAAGATCTGAGTATGTAGTTTTTGACCTTATATGGAACATCCTTTCTGAAAATTTGAAAATTCTTAAAAAATTCGTCCAAAATCTTGATGTCTCCAATCTCTTGTTTTGTACGTTTTTTCCACGTGTCTTGACATCCAATGTATCCCTGCAAAGTTTGGTGAAGATCTGAGTATGTAGTTTTTGAACTTATATGGAACCTCCTTTCTGAAAATTTGAAAATTCTTAAAAAATTCGTCCAAAATCTTGATGTCCCCAATCTCTTGTTTTGTACGTTTTTTACACGTGTCTTGACATCCAATGTATCCATGCAAAGTTTGGTGAAGATCTGAGTATGTCGTTTTTGACCTTATCTGGAACCTCCCATCTGAAAATTTGAAAATTCTTCAAAAATTCGTCGAAAATCTTGATGTCTCCAATCTCTTGTTTTGTACGTTTTTTCCACGTGTCTTGACATGCAAAGTATCCCTGCAACGTTTGGTGAAGATCTGAGTATGTAGTTTTTGACCTTATCTGGAACCTCCTATCTGAAAATTTGAAAATTCTTCAAAAATTCGTCCAAAATCTTGATGTCTCCAATCTCTTGTTTTGTACGTTTTTTCCACGTTTCTTGACATCCAATGTATCCCTGCAATGTTTGGTGAAGATCTGAGTATGTAGTTTTTGACCTTATATGGAACCTCCTATCTGAAAATTTGAGAATTCTTAAAAAATTTGACCAAAATCTTGATATCCCCAATCCTATGTTTTGTATGTTTTTTCCACGTGTCTTGACATCCAATGTATCGCTGCAAATTTTAGTGGAGATCTGAGTATGTAGTTTTTGACCTTATCTGGAACCTCCTATCTGAAAATTTGAAAATTTTTAAAAAATTCGTCCAAAATCTTGATGTCTTCAATCTCTTGTTTTGTACGTTTTTTCCACGTGTCTTGACCTCCAATGTATCCCTGCAAAGTTTGGTGAAGATCTGAGTATGTCGTTTTTGACCTTATCTGGAACATCCTTTCTGAAAATTTGAAAATTCTTAAAAAATTCGTCCAAAATCTTGATGTCTCCAATCTCTTGTTTTGTACGTTTTTTCCACGTGTCTTGACATCCAATGTATCCCTGCAAAGTTTGGTGAAGATCTGAGTATGTCGTTTTTGACCTTATCTGGAACATCCTTTCTGAAAATTTGAAAATTCCTAAAAAATTCGTCCAAAATCTTGATGTCTCCAATCTCTTGTTTTGTACGTTTTTTCCACGTGTCTTGACATCCAATGTATCCCTGCAAAGTTTGGTGAAGATCTGAGTATGTAGTTTTTGACCTTATATGGAACCTCCCATCTGAAAATTTGAAAATTCCTAAAAAATTCGTCTAAAATCTTGATGTCTCCACTCTCTTGTTTTGTACTTTTTTTCCACGTGTCTTGACATCCAATGTATCCCTGCAAAGTTTGGTGAAGATCTGAGTATGTAGTTTTTGACCTTATATGGAACCTCCTTTCTGAAAATTTGAAAATTCTTAAAAAATTCGACCAAAATCTTGATGTCTCCAATCCTATGTTTTGTATGTTTTTTCCACGTGTCTTGACATCCAATGTATCCATGCAAAGTTTGGTGAAGATCTGAGTATGTAGTTTTTGACCTTATATGGAACCTCCTATCTGAAAATTTGAGAATTCTTGAAAAATTCGTCCAAAATCTTGATGTCTCCAATCTCTTGTTTTGTACGTTTTTTCCACGTGTCTTGACATCCAATGTATCCCTGCAAAGTTTGGTGAAGATCTGAGTATGTCGTTTTTGACCTTATGTGGAACATCCTTTCTGAAAATTTGAAAATTCTTAAAAAATTCGTCCAAAATCTTGATGTCTCCAATCTCTTGTTTTGTACGTTTTTTCCACGTGTCTTGACATCCAATGTATCCCTGCAAAGTTTGGTGAAGATCTGAGTATGTAGTTTTTGAACTTATATGGAACCTCCTTTCTGAAAATTTGAAAATTCTTAAAAAATTCGTCCAAAATCTTGATGTCCCCAATCTCTTGTTTTGTACGTTTTTTACACGTGTCTTGACATCCAATGTATCCATGCAAAGTTTGGTGAAGATCTGAGTATGTCGTTTTTGACCTTATCTGGAACCTCCCATCTGAAAATTTGAAAATTCTTCAAAAATTCGTCGAAAATCTTGATGTCTCCAATCTCTTGTTTTGTACGTTTATTCCACGTGTCTTGACATGCAAAGTATCCCTGCAACGTTTGGTGAAGATCTGAGTATGTAGTTTTTGACCTTATCTGGAACCTCCTATCTGAAAATTTGAAAATTCTTCAAAAATTCGTCCAAAATCTTGATGTCTCCAATCTCTTGTTTTGTACGTTTTTTCCACGTTTCTTGACATCCAATGTATCCCTGCAATGTTTGGTGAAGATCTGAGTATGTAGTTTTTGACCTTATATGGAACCTCCTATCTGAAAATTTGAGAATTCTTAAAAAATTTGACCAAAATCTTGATATCCCCAATCCTATGTTTTGTATGTTTTTTCCACGTGTCTTGACATCCAATGTATCGCTGCAAATTTTAGTGGAGATCTGAGTATGTAGTTTTTGACCTTATCTGGAACCTCCTATCTGAAAATTTGAAAATTTTTAAAAAATTCGTCCAAAATCTTGATGTCTTCAATCTCTTGTTTTGTACGTTTTTTCCACGTGTCTTGACCTCCAATGTATCCCTGCAAAGTTTGGTGAAGATCTGAGTATGTCGTTTTTGTCCTTATCTGGAACATCCTTTCTGTAAATTTGAAAATTCTTAAAAAATTCGTCCAAAATCTTGATGTCTCCAATCTCTTGTTTTGTACGTTTTTTCCACGTGTCTTGACATCCAATGTATCCCTGCAAAGTTTGGTGAAGATCTGAGTATGTCGTTTTTGACCTTATCTGGAACATCCTTTCTGAAAATTTGAAAATTCTTAAAAAATTCGTCCAAAATCTTGATGTCTCCAATCTCTTGTTTTGTACGTTTTTTTCACGTGTCTTCACATCCAATGTATCCCTGCAAAGTTTGGTGAAGATCTGAGTATGTAGTTTTTGACCTTATCTGGAACCTCTCATCTGAAAATTTGAAAATTCCTAAAAAATCCGTCCAAAATCTTGATGACACCAATCTCTTGTTTTGTACGTTTTTTCCACGTGTCTTGACATCCAATGTATCCCTGCAAAGTTTGGTGAAGATCTGAGTATGTAGTTTTTGACCTTATATGGAACCTCCTATCTGAAAATTTGAGAATTCTTGAAAAATTCGTCCAAAATCTTGATGTCTCCACTCTCTTGTTTTGTACGTTTTTTCCACGTGTCTTGACATCCAATGTATCCCTGCAAAGTTTGGTGAAGATCTGAGTATGTAGTTTTTGACCTTACATGGAGCCTCCTTTCTGAAAATTTGAAAATTCTTAAAAAATTCGTCGAAAAACTTGATGTCTCCAATCTCTTGTTTTGTACGTTTTTTCCACGTTTCTTGACATGCAAAGTATCCCTGCAACGTTTGGTGAAGATCTGAGTATGTAGTTTTTGACCTTATCTGGAACCTCCTATCTGAAAATTTGAAAATTCTTAAAAAATTCGTCCAAAATCTTGATGTCTCCAATCTCTTGTTTTGTACGTTTTTTCCACGTTTCTTGACATCCAATGTATCCCTGCAATGTTTGGTGAAGATCTGAGTATGTAGTTTTTGACCTTATATGGAACCTCCTATCTGAAAATTTGAGAATTCTTGAAAAATTCGTCCAAAATCTTGATGTCTCCACTCTCTTGTTTTGTACGTTTTTTCCACGTGTCTTGACATCCAATGTATCCCTGCAAAGTTTGGTGAAGATCTGAGTATGTAGTTTTTGACCTTATATGGAGCCTCCTTTCTGAAAATTTGAAAATTCTTAAAAAATTCGTCGAAAAACTTGATGTCTCCAATCTCTTGTTTTGTACGTTTTTTCCACGTGTCTTGACATGCAAAGTATCCCTGCAACGTTTGGTGAAGATCTGAGTATGTAGTTTTTGACCTTATCTGGAACCTCCTATCTGAAAATTTGAAAATTCTTAAAAAATTCGTCCAAAATCTTGATGTCTCCAATCTCTTGTTTTGTACGTTTTTTCCACGTTTCTTGACATCCAATGTATCCCTGCAATGTTTGGTGAAGATCTGAGTATGTAGTTTTTGACCTTATATGGAACCTCCTATCTGAAAATTTGAAAATTCTTAAAAAATTTGACCAAAATCTTGATATCCCCAATCCTATGTTTTGTATGTTTTTTCCACGTGTCTTGACATCCAATGTATCCCTGCAAAGTTTGGTGAAGATCTGAGTATGTAGTTTTTGACCTTATCTGGAACCTCCTATCTGAAAATTTGAAAATTTTTAAAAAATTCGTCCAAAATCTTGATGTCTTCAATCTCTTGTTTTGTACGTTTTTTCCACGTGTCTTGACCTCCAATGTATCCCTGCAAAGTTTGGTGAAGATCTGAGTATGTCGTTTTTGACCTTATGTGGAACATCCTTTCTGAAAATTTGAAAATTCTTAAAAAATTCGTCCAAAATCTTGATGTCTCCAATCTCTTGTTTTGTACGTTTTTTCCACGTGTCTTGACATCCAATGTATCCCTGCAAAGTTTGGTGAAGATCTGAGTAGGTAGTTTTTGAACTTATATGGAACCTCCTTTCTGAAAATTTGAAAATTCTTAAAAAATTCGTCCAAAATCTTGATGTCCCCAATCTCTTGTTTTGTACGTTTTTTACACGTGTCTTGACATCCAATGTATCCATGCAAAGTTTGGTGAAGATCTGAGTATGTCGTTTTTGACCTTATCTGGAACCTCCCATCTGAAAATTTGAAAATTCTTCAAAAATTCGTCGAAAATCTTGATGTCTCCAATCTCTTGTTTTGTACGTTTTTTCCACGTGTCTTGACATGCAAAGTATCCCTGCAACGTTTGGTGAAGATCTGAGTATGTAGTTTTTGACCTTATCTGGAACCTCCTATCTGAAAATTTGAAAATTCTTCAAAAATTCGTCCAAAATCTTGATGTCTCCAATCTCTTGTTTTGTACGTTTTTTCCACGTTTCTTGACATCCAATGTATCCCTGCAATGTTTGGTGAAGATCTGAGTATGTAGTTTTTGACCTTATATGGAACCTCCTATCTGAAAATTTGAGAATTCTTAAAAAATTTGACCAAAATCTTGATATCCCCAATCCTATGTTTTGTATGTTTTTTCCACGTGTCTTGACATCCAATGTATCGCTGCAAATTTTAGTGGAGATCTGAGTATGTAGTTTTTGACCTTATCTGGAACATCCTATCTGAAAATTTGAAAATTTTTAAAAAATTCATCCAAAATCTTGATGTCTTCAATCTCTTGTTTTGTACGTTTTTTCCACGTGTCTTGACCTCCAATGTATCCCTGCAAAGTTTGGTGAAGATCTGAGTATGTCGTTTTTGTCCTTATCTGGAACATCCTTTCTGTAAATTTGAAAATTCTTAAAAAATTCGTCCAAAATCTTGATGTCTCCAATCTCTTGTTTTGTACGTTTTTTCCACGTGTCTTGACATCCAATGTATCCCTGCAAAGTTTGGTGAAGATCTGAGTATGTAGTTTTTGACCTTATCTGGAACATCCTTTCTGAAAATTTGAAAATTCTTAAAAAATTCGTCCAAAATCTTGATGTCTCCAATCTCTTGTTTTGTACGTTTTTTCCACGTGTCTTGACATCCAATGTATCCCTGCAAAGTTTGGTGAAGATCTGAGTATGTAGTTTTTTACCTTATATGGAACCTCCCATCTGAAAATTTGAAAATTCCTAAAAAATTCGTCTAAAATCTTGATGTCTCCACTCTCTTGTTTTGTACTTTTTTTCCACGTGTCTTGACATCCAATGTATCCCTGCAAAGTTTGGTGAAGATCTGAGTATGTAGTTTTTGACCTTATATGGAACCTCCTATCTGAAAATTTGAGAATTCTTGAAAAATTCGTCCAAAATCTTGATGTCTCCAATCTCTTGTTTTGTACGTTTTTTCCACGTGTCTTGACATCCAATGTATCCCTGCAAAGTTTGGTGAAGATCTGAGTATGTAGTTTTTGACCTTATCTGGAACCTACCATCTGAAAATTTGAAAATTCCTAAAAAATCCGTCCAAAATCTTGATGACCTCAATCTCTTGTTTTGTACGTTTTTTCCACGTGTCTTGACATCCAATGTATCCCTGCAATGTTTGGTGAAGATCTGAGTATGTAGTTTTTGACCTTATATGGAACCTCTTATCTGAAAATTTGAAAATTCTTAAAAATATTTGACCAAAATCTTGATGTCCCCAATCCTATGTTTTGTATGTTTTTTCCACGTGTCTTGACATCCAATGTATCCCTGCAAAGTTTGGTGAAGATCTGAGTATGTAGTTTTAGACCTTATCTGGAACCTCATTTCTGAAAATTTGAAAATTCCTCAAAAATTCGTCCAAAATCTTGATGTCTCCAATCTCTTGTTTTGTACGTTTTTTCCACGTGTCTTGACATCCAATGTATCCCTGCAAAGTTTGGTGAAGATCTGAGTATGTAGTTTTTGACCTTATATGGAGCCTCCTTTCTGAAAATTTGAAAATTCTTAAAAAATTCATCCAAAATCTTGATGTCTCCAATCTCTTGTTTTGTACGTTTTTTCCACGTTTCTTGACATCCAATGTATCCCTGCAAAGTTTGGTGAAGATCTGAGTATGTAGTTTTTGACCTTATATGGAACCTCCTTTCTGAAAATTTGAAAATTCTTAAAAAATTCGTCCAAAATCTTGATGTCCCCAATCCTATGTTTTGTATGTTTTTTCCACGTGTCTTGACATCCAATGTATCCATGCAAAGTTTGGTTAAGATCTGAGTATGTCGTTTTTGACCTTATCTGAAACCTCCCATCTGAAAATTTGAAAAATCTTAAAAAATTCGTCGAAAATCTTGATGTCTCCAATCTCTTGTTTTGTACGTTTTTTCCACGTGTCTTGACATGCAAAGTATCCCTGCAACGTTTGGTGAAGATCTGAGTATGTAGTTTTTGACCTTATCTGGAACCTCCTATCTGAAAATTTGAAAATTCTTAAAAAATTCGTCCAAAATCTTGATGTCTCCAATCTCTTGTTTTGTACGTTTTTTCCACGTTTCTTGACATCCAATGTATCCCTGCAATGTTTGGTGAAGATCTGAGTATGTAGTTTTTGACCTTATATGGAACCTCCTATCTGAAAATTTGAAAATTCTTAAAAAATTCGTCCAAAATCTTGATATCCCCAATCCTATGTTTTGTATGTTTTTTCCACGTGTCTTGACATCCAATGTATCCCTGCAAAGTTTGGTGAAGATCTGAGTATGTAGTTTTTGACCTTATCTGGAACCTCCTATCTGAAAATTTGAAAATTTTTAAAAAATTCGTCCAAAATCTTGATGTCTTCAATCTCTTGTTTTGTACGTTTTTTCCACGTGTCTTGACTTCCAATGTATCCCTGCAAAGTTTGGTGAAGATCTGAGTATGTCGTTTTTGACCTTATCTGGAACATCCTTTCTGAAAGTTTGAAAATTCTTAAAAAAATCGTCCAAAATCTTGATGTCTCCAATCTCTTGTTTTGTACGTTTTTTCCACGTGTCTTGACATCCAATGTATCCCTGCAAAGTTTGGTGAAGATCTGAGTATGTAGTTTTTGACCTTATATGGAACCTCCCATCTGAAAATTTGAAAATTCTTCAAAAATTCGTCGAAAATCTTGATGTCTCCAATCTCTTGTTTTGTACGTTTTTCCCACGTTTCTTGACATGCAAAGTATCCCTGCAACGTTTGGTGAAGATCTGAGTATGTAGTTTTTGACCTTATCTGGAACCTCCCATCTGAAAATTTGAAAATTCCTAAAAAATCCGTCCAAAATCTTGATGACCTCAATCTCTTGTTTTGTACGTTTTTTCCACGTGTCTTGACATCCAATGTATCCCTGCAATGTTTGGTGAAGATCTGAGTATGTAGTTTTTGACCTTATATGGAACCTCTTATCTGAAAATTTGAAAATTCTTAAAAATATTTGACAAAAATCTTTGTTGTCCCCAATCCTATGTTTTGTATGTTTTTTCCACGTGTCTTGACATCCAATGTATTTCTGCAAAGTTTGGTGAAGATCTGAGTATGTCGTTTTTGACCTTATCTGGAACCTCCCATCTGAAAATTTGAAAATTCTTAAAAAATTCGACCAAAATCTTGATGTCTCCAATCCTATGTTTTGTATGTTTTTTCCACGTGTCTTGACATCCAATGTATCCATGCAAAGTTTGGTGAAGATCTGAGTATGTAGTTTTTGACCTTATCTGGAACCTCCCATCTGAAAATTTGAAAATTTTTAAAAAATTCGTCCAAAATCTTGATGTCTCCAATCTCTTGTTTTGTACGTTTTTTCCACGTGTCTTGACCTCCAATGTATCCCTGCAATGTTTGGTGAAGATCTGAGTATGTAGTTTTTGACCTTATATGGAACCTCCTATCTGAAAATTTGAAAATTCTTAAAAAATTTGACCAAAATCTTGATGTCCCCAATCCTATGTTTTGTATGTTTTTTCCACGTGTCTTGACATCCAATATATCCCTGCAAAGTTTGGTGAAGATCTGAGTATGTCGTTTTTGACCTTATCTGGAACATCCTTTCTGAAAATTTGAAAATTCTTAAAAAATTCGTCGAAAATCTTGATGTCTCCAATCTCTTGTTTTGTACGTTTTTTCCACGTGTCTTGACATCCAATGTATCCCTGCAAAGTTTGGTGAAGATCTGAGTATGTAGCTTTTGAACTTATATGGAACCTCCTTTCTGAAAATTTGAAAATTCTTAAAAAAATCATCCAAAATCTTGATGTCCCCAATCTCTTGTTTTATACGTTTTTTACACGTGTCTTGACATCCAATGTATCCATGCAAAGTTTGGTGAAGATCTGAGTATGTCGTTTTTGACCTTATCTGGAACCTCCCATCTGAAAATTTGAAAATTCTTCAAAAATTCGTCGAAAATCTTGATGTCTCCAATCTCTTGTTTTGTACGTTTTTTCCACGTATCTTGACATGCAAAGTATCCCTGCAAAGTTTGGTGAAGATCTGAGTATGTAGTTTTTGACCTTATCTGGAACATCCTTTCTGAAAATTTGAAAATTCTTAAAAAAATCGTCCAAAATCTTGATGTCTCCAATCTCTTGTTTTGTACGTTTTTTCCACGTGTCTTGACATCCAATGTATCCCTGCAATGTTTGGTGAAGATCTGAGTATGTAGTTTTTGACTTTATATGGAACCTCCTATCTGAAAATTTGAGAATTCTTAAAAAATTTGACCAAAATCTTGATATCCCCAATGCTATGTTTTGTATGTTTTTTCCACGTGTCTTGACATCCAATGTATCCCTGCAAAGTTTGGTGAAGATCTGAGTATGTAGTTTTTGACCTTATCTGGAACATCCTTTCTGAAAATTTGAAAATTCTTAAAAAATTCGTCCAAAATCTTGATGTCTCCAATCTCTTGTTTTGTACGTTTTTTCCACGTGTCTTGACATCCAATGTATCCCTGCAAAGTTTGGTGAAGATCTGAGTATGTAGTTTTTGACCTTATATGGAACATCCTTTCTGAAAATTTGAAAATTCTTAAAAAATTCGTCCAAAATCTTGATGTCTCCAATCTCTTGTTTTGTACGTTTTTTCCACGTGTCTTGACATCCAATGTATCCCTGCAAAGTTTGGTGAAGATCTGAGTATGTAGTTTTTGAACTTATATGGAACCTCCTTTCTGAAAATTTGAAAATTCTTAAAAAATTCGTCCAAAATCTTGATGTCCCCAATCTCTTGTTTTGTACGTTTTTTACACGTGTCTTGACATCCAATGTATCCATGCAAAGTTTGGTGAAGATCTGAGTATGTCGTTTTTGACCTTATCTGGAACCTCCCATCTGAAAATTTGAAAATTCTTCAAAAATTCATCGAAAATCTTGATGTCTCCAATCTCTTGTTTTGTACGTTTTTTCCACGTGTCTTGACATGCCAAGTATCCCTGCAACGTTTGGTGAAGATCTGAGTATGTAGTTTTTGACCTTATCTGGAACCTCCTATCTGAAAATTTGAAAATTCTTCAAAAATTCGTCCAAAATCTTGATGTCTCCAATCTCTTGTTTTGTACGTTTTTTCCACGTTTCTTGACATCCAATGTATCCCTGCAATGTTTGGTGAAGATCTGAGTATGTAGTTTTTGACCTTATATGGAACCTCCTATCTGAAAATTTGAGAATTCTTAAAAAATTTGACCAAAATCTTGATATCCCCAATCCTATGTTTTGTATGTTTTTTCCACGTGTCTTGACATCCAATGTATCGCTGCAAATTTTAGTGGAGATCTGAGTATGTAGTTTTTGACCTTATCTGGAACCTCCTATCTGAAAATTTGAAAATTTTTAAAAAATTCGTCCAAAATCTTGATGTCTTCAATCTCTTGTTTTGTACGTTTTTTCCACGTGTCTTGACCTCCAATGTATCCCTGCAAAGTTTGGTGAAGATCTGAGTATGTCGTTTTTGACCTTATCTGGAACATCCTTTCTGAAAATTTGAAAATTCTTAAAAAATTCGTCCAAAATCTTGATGTCTCCAATCTCTTGTTTTGTACGTTTTTTCCACGTGTCTTGACATCCAATGTATCCCTGCAAAGTTTGGTGAAGATCTGAGTATGTCGTTTTTGACCTTATCTGGAACATCCTTTCTGAAAATTTGAAAATTCCTAAAAAATTCGTCCAAAATCTTGATGTCTCCAATCTCTTGTTTTGTACGTTTTTTCCACGTGTCTTGACATCCAATGTATCCCTGCAAAGTTTGGTGAAGATCTGAGTATGTAGTTTTTGACCTTATATGGAACCTCCCATCTGAAAATTTGAAAATTCCTAAAAAATTCGTCTAAAATCTTGATGTCTCCACTCTCTTGTTTTGTACTTTTTTTCCACGTGTCTTGACATCCAATGTATCCCTGCAAAGTTTGGTGAAGATCTGAGTATGTAGTTTTTGACCTTATATGGAACCTCCTTTCTGAAAATTTGAAAATTCTTAAAAAATTCGACCAAAATCTTGATGTCTCCAATCCTATGTTTTGTATGTTTTTTCCACGTGTCTTGACATCCAATGTATCCATGCAAAGTTTGGTGAAGATCTGAGTATGTAGTTTTTGACCTTATATGGAACCTCCTATCTGAAAATTTGAGAATTCTTGAAAAATTCGTCCAAAATCTTGATGTCTCCAATCTCTTGTTTTGTACGTTTTTTCCACGTGTCTTGACATCCAATGTATCCCTGCAAAGTTTGGTGAAGATCTGAGTATGTAGTTTTTGACCTTATCTGGAACCTACCATCTGAAAATTTGAAAATTCCTAAAAAATCCGTCCAAAATCTTGATGACCTCAATCTCTTGTTTTGTACGTTTTTTCCACGTGTCTTGACATCCAATGTATCCCTGCAATGTTTGGTGAAGATCTGAGTATGTAGTTTTTGACCTTATATGGAACCTCTTATCTGAAAATTTGAAAATTCTTAAAAATATTTGACCAAAATCTTGATGTCCCCAATCCTATGTTTTGTATGTTTTTTCCACGTGTCTTGACATCCAATGTATCCCTGCAAAGTTTGGTGAAGATCTGAGTATGTAGTTTTAGACTTTATCTGGAACCTCATTTCTGAAAATTTGAAAATTCCTCAAAAATTCGTCCAAAATCTTGATGTCTCCAATCTCTTGTTTTGTACGTTTTTTCCACGTGTCTTGACATCCAATGTATCCCTGCAAAGTTTGGTGAAGATCTGAGTATGTAGTTTTTGACCTTATATGGAGCCTCCTTTCTGAAAATTTGAAAATTCTTAAAAAATTCATCCAAAATCTTGATGTCTCCAATCTCTTGTTTTGTACGTTTTTTCCACGTTTCTTGACATCCAATGTATCCCTGCAAAGTTTGGTGAAGATCTGAGTATGTAGTTTTTGACATTATATGGAACCTCCTTTCTGAAAATTTGAAAATTCTTAAAAAATTCGTCCAAAATCTTGATGTCCCCAATCCTATGTTTTGTATGTTTTTTCCACGTGTCTTGACATCCAATGTATCCATGCAAAGTTTGGTGAAGATCTGAGTATGTCGTTTTTGACCTTATCTGAAACCTCCCATTTGAAAATTTGAAAAATCTTAAAAAATTCGTCGAAAATCTTGATGTCTCCAATCTCTTGTTTTGTACGTTTTTTCCACGTGTCTTGACATGCAAAGTATCCCTGCAACGTTTGGTGAAGATCTGAGTATGTAGTTTTTGACCTTATCTGGAACCTCCTATCTGAAAATTTGAAAATTCTTAAAAAATTCGTCCAAAATCTTGATGTCTCCAATCTCTTGTTTTGTACGTTTTTTCCACGTTTCTTAACATCCAATGTATCCCTGCAATGTTTGGTGAAGATCTGAGTATGTAGTTTTTGACCTTATATGGAACCTCCTATCTGAAAATTTGAAAATTCTTAAAAAATTCGTCCAAAATCTTGATATCCCCAATCCTATGTTTTGTATGTTTTTTCCACGTGTCTTGACATCCAATGTATCCCTGCAAAGTTTGGTGAAGATCTGAGTATGTAGTTTTTGACCTTATCTGGAACCTCCTATCTGAAAATTTGAAAATTTTTAAAAAATTCGTCCAAAATCTTGATGTCTTCAATCTCTTGTTTTGTACGTTTTTTCCACGTGTCTTGACTTCCAATGTATCCCTGCAAAGTTTGGTGAAGATCTGAGTATGTCGTTTTTGACCTTATCTGGAACATCCTTTCTGAAAGTTTGAAAATTCTTAAAAAAATCGTCCAAAATCTTGATGTCTCCAATCTCTTGTTTTGTACGTTTTTTCCACGTGTCTTGACATCCAATGTATCCCTGCAAAGTTTGGTGAAGATCTGAGTATGTAGTTTTTGACCTTATATGGAACCTCCTATCAGAAAATTTGAAAATTCTTCAAAAATTCGTCCAAAATCTTGATGTCTCCAATCTCTTGTTTTGTACGTTTTTTCCACGTTTCTTGACATCCAATGTATCCCTGCAATGTTTGGTGAAGATCTGAGTATGTAGTTTTTGACCTTATATGGAACCTCCTATCTGAAAATTTGAGAATTCTTAAAAAAATTGACCAAAATCTTGATATCCCCAATCCTATGTTTTGTATGTTTTTTCCACGTGTCTTGACATCCAATGTATCCCTGCAAAGTTTGGTGAAGATCTGAGTATGTAGTTTTTGACCTTATCTGGAACATCCTTTCTGAAAATTTGAAAATTCTTAAAAAATTCCTCCAAAATCTTGATGTCTCCAATCTCTTGTTTTGTACGTTTTTTCCACGTGTCTTGACATCCAATGTATCCCTGCAAAGTTTGGTGAAGATCTGAGTATGTAGTTTTGGACCTTATATGGAACCTACTTTCTGAAAATTTGAAAATTCTTAAAAAATTCGTCCAAAATCTTGATGTCTCCAATCTCTTGTTTTGTACGTTTTTTCCACGTGTCTTGACATCCAATGTATCCCTGCAAAGTTTGGTGAAGATCTGAGTATGTAGTTTTTGACCTTATATGGAACCTCCCATCTGAAAATTTGAAAATTCCTAAAAAATCCGTCTAAAATCTTGATGTCTCCACTCTCTTGTTTTGTACTTTTTTTCCACGTGTCTTGACATCCAATGTATCCCTGCAAAGTTTGGTGAAGATCTGAGTATGTAGTTTTTGACCTTATATGGAACCTCCTTTCTGAAAATTTGAGAATTCTTGAAAAATTCGTCCAAAATCTTGATGTCTCCAATCTCTTGTTTTGTACGTTTTTTCCACGTGTCTTGACATCCAATGTATCCATGCAAAGTTTGGTGAAGATCTGAGTATGTAGTTTTTTACCTTATATGGAACATCCTTTCTGAAAATTTGAAAATTCTTAAAAAATTCGTCCAAAATCTTGATGTCTCCAATCTCTTGTTTTGTACGTTTTTTTCACGTGTCTTCACATCCAATGTATCCCTGCAAAGTTTGGTGAAGATCTGAGTATGTAGTTTTTGACCTTATCTGGAACCTCTCATCTGAAAATTTGAAAATTCCTAAAAAATCCGTCCAAAATCTTGATGACACCAATCTCTTGTTTTGTACGTTTTTTCCACGTGTCTTGACATGCAAAGTATCCCTGCAAAGTTTGGTGAAGATCTGAGTATGTAGTTTTTGACCTTATCTGGAACCTCGTTTCTGAAAATTTGAAAATTCTTCAAAAATTCGTCCAAAATCTTGATGTCTCCACTCTCTTGTTTTGTACGTTTTTTCCACGTGTCTTGACATCCAATGTATCCCTGCAAAGTTTGGTGAAGATCTGAGTATGTAGTTTTTGACCTTATATGGAGCCTCCTTTCTGAAAATTTGAAAATTCTTAAAAAATTCGTCGAAAATCTTGATGTCTCCAATCTCTTGTTTTGTACGTTTTTTCCACGTGTCTTGACATGCAAAGTATCCCTGCAACGTTTGGTGAAGATCTGAGTATGTAGTTTTTGACCTTATCTGGAACCTCCTATCTGAAAATTTGAAAATTCTTAAAAAATTCGTCCAAAATCTTGATGTCTCCAATCTCTTGTTTTGTACGTTTTTTCCACGTTTCTTGACATCCAATGTATCCCTGCAATGTTTGGTGAAGATCTGAGTATGTAGTTTTTGACCTTATATGGAACCTCCTATCTGAAAATTTGAAAATTCTTAAAAAATTTGACCAAAATCTTGATATCCCCAATCCTATGTTTTGTATGTTTTTTCCACGTGTCTTGACATCCAATGTATCCCTGCAAAGTTTGGTGAAGATCTGAGTATGTCGTTTTTGACCTTATGTGGAACATCCTTTCTGAAAATTTGAAAATTCTTAAAAAATTCGTCCAAAATCTTGATGTCTCCAATCTCTTGTTTTGTACGTTTTTTTCACGTGTCTTGACATCCAATGTATCCCTGCAAAGTTTGGTGAAGATCTGAGTATGTAGTTTTTGAACTTATATGGAACCTCCTTTCTGAAAATTTGAAAATTCTTAAAAAATTCGTCCAAAATCTTGATGTCCCCAATCTCTTGTTTTGTACGTTTTTTACACGTGTCTTGACATCCAATGTATCCCTGCAATGTTTGGTGAAGATCTGAGTATGTAGTTTTTGACCTTATATGGAACCTCCTATCTGAAAATTTGAGAATTCTTAAAAAATTTGACCAAAATCTTGATATCCCCAATCCTATGTTTTGTATGTTTTTTCCACGTGTCTTGACATCCAGTGTATCGCTGCAAATTTTAGTGGAGATCTGAGTATGTAGTTTTTGACCTTATCTGGAACCTCCTATCTGAAAATTTGAAAATTTTTAAAAAATTCGTCCAAAATCTTGATGTCTTCAATCTCTTGTTTTGTACGTTTTTTCCACGTGTCTTGACCTCCAATGTATCCCTGCAAAGTTTGGTGAAGATCTGAGTATGTCGTTTTTGACCTTATCTGGAACATCCTTTCTGAAAATTTGAAAATTCTTAAAAAATTCGTCCAAAATCTTGATGTCTCCAATCTCTTGTTTTGTACGTTTTTTCCACGTGTCTTGACATCCAATGTATCCCTGCAAAGTTTGGTGAAGATCTGAGTTTGTCGTTTTTGACCTTATCTGGAACATCCTTTCTGAAAATTTGAAAATTCTTAAAAAATTCGTCCAAAATCTTGATGTCTCCAATCTCTTGTTTTGTACGTTTTTTCCACGTGTCTTGACATCCAATGTATCCCTGCAAAGTTTGGTGAAGATCTGAGTATGTAGTTTTTGACCTTATATGGAACCTCCCATCTGAAAATTTGAAAATTCCTAAAAAATTCGTCTAAAATCTTGATGTCTCCACTCTCTTGTTTTGTACTTTTTTTCCACGTGTCTTGACATCCAATGTATCCCTGCAAAGTTTGGTGAAGATCTGAGTATGTAGTTTTTGCCCTTATATAGAACCTCCTTTCTGAAAATTTGAAAATTCTTAAAAAATTCGACCAAAATCTTGATGTCTCCAATCCTATGTTTTGTATGTTTTTCCACGTGTCTTGACATCCAATGTATCCATGCAAAGTTTGGTGAAGATCTGAGTATGTAGTTTTTGACCTTATATGGAACCTCCTATCTGAAAATTTGAGAATTCTTAAAAAATTTGACCAAAATCTTGATATCCCCAATCCTATGTTTTGTATGTTTTTTCCACGTGTCTTGACATCCAATGTATCCCTGCAAAGTTTGGTGAAGATCTGAGTATGTAGTTTTTGACCTTATCTGGAACATCCTTTCTGAAAATTTGAAAATTCTTAAAAAATTCGTCCAAAATCTTGATGTCTCCAATCTCTTGTTTTGTACGTTTTTTCCACGTGTCTTGACATCCATTGTATACCTGCAAAGTTTGGTGAAGATCTGAGTATGTAGTTTTGGACCTTATATGGAACCTACTTTCTGAAAATTTGAAAATTCTTAAAAAATTCGTCCAAAATCTTGATGTCTCCAATCTCTTGTTTTGTACGTTTTTTCCACGTGTCTTGACATCCAATGTATCCCTGCAAAGTTTGGAGAAGATCTGAGTATGTAGTTTTTGACCTTATATGGAACCTCCCATCTGAAAATTTGAAAATTCCTAAAAAATCCGTCTAAAATCTTGATGTCTCCACTCTCTTGTTTTGTACTTTTTTTCCACGTGTCTTGACATCCAATGTATCCCTGCAAAGTTTGGTGAAGATCTGAGTATGTAGTTTTTGACCTTATATGGAACCTCCTTTCTGAAAATTTGAGAATTCTTGAAAAATTCGTCCAAAATCTTGATGTCTCCAATCTCTTGTTTTGTACGTTTTTTCCACGTGTCTTGACATCCAATGTATCCATGCAAAGTTTGGTGAAGATCTGAGTATGTAGTTTTTTACCTTATATGGAACATCCTTTCTGAAAATTTGAAAATTCTTAAAAAATTCGTCCAAAATCTTGATGTCTCCAATCTCTTGTTTTGTACGTTTTTTTCACGTGTCTTCACATCCAATGTATCCCTGCAAAGTTTGGTGAAGATCTGAGTATGTAGTTTTTGACCTTATCTTTAACCTCTCATCTGAAAATTTGAAAATTCCTAAAAAATCCGTCCAAAATCTTGATGACACCAATCTCTTGTTTTGTACGTTTTTTCCACGTGTTTTGACATCCAATGTATCCCTGCAAAGTTTGGTGAAGATCTGAGTATGTAGTTTTTGACCTTATCTGGAACCTCGTTTCTGAAAATTTGAAAATTCTTCAAAAATTCGTCCAAAATCTTGATGTCTCCACTCTCTTGTTTTGTACGTTTTTTCCACGTGTCTTGACATCCAATGTATCCCTGCAAAGTTTGGTGAAGATCTGAGTATGTAGTTTTTGACCTTATATGGAGCCTCCTTTCTGAAAATTTGAAAATTCTTAAAAAATTCGTCGAAAATCTTGATGTCTCCAATCTCTTGTTTTGTACGTTTTTTCCACGTGTCTTGACATGCAAAGTATCCCTGCAACGTTTGGTGAAGATCTGAGTATGTAGTTTTTGACCTTATCTGGAACCTCCTATCTGAAAATTTGAAAATTCTTAAAAAATTCGTCCAAAATCTTGATGTCTCCAATCTCTTGTTTTGTACGTTTTTTCCACGTTTCTTGACATCCAATGTATCCCTGCAATGTTTGGTGAAGATCTGAGTATGTAGTTTTTGACCTTATATGGAACCTCCTATCTGAAAATTTGAAAATTCTTAAAAAATTTGACCAAAATCTTGATATCCCCAATCCTATGTTTTGTATGTTTTTTCCACGTGTCTTGACATCCAATGTATCCCTGCAAAGTTTGGTGAAGATCTGAGTATGTAGTTTTTGACCTTATCTGGAACCTCCTATCTGAAAATTTGAAAATTTTTAAAAAATTCGTCCAAAATCTTGATGTCTTCAATTTCTTGTTTTGTACGTTTTTTCCACGTGTCTTGACCTCCAATGTATCCCTGCAAAGTTTGGTGAAGATCTGAGTATGTCGTTTTTGACCTTATGTGGAACATCCTTTCTGAAAATTTGAAAATTCTTAAAAAATTCGTCCAAAATCTTGATGTCTCCAATCTCTTGTTTTGTACGTTTTTTCCACGTGTCTTGACATCCAATGTATCCCTGCAAAGTTTGGTGAAGATCTGAGTATGTAGTTTTTGAACTTATATGGAACCTCCTTTCTGAAAATTTGAAAATTCTTAAAAAATTCGTCCAAAATCTTGATGTCCCCAATCTCTTGTTTTGTACGTTTTTTACACGTGTCTTGACATCCAATGTATCCATGCAAAGTTTGGTGAAGATCTGAGTATGTCGTTTTTGACCTTATCTGGAACCTCCTATCTGAAAATTTGAAAATTTTTAAAAAATTCGTCCAAAATCTTGATGTCTTCAATCTCTTGTTTTGTACGTTTTTTCCACGTGTCTTGACCTCCAATGTATCCCTGCAAAGTTTGGTGAAGATCTGAGTATGTCGTTTTTGACCTTATGTGGAACATCCTTTCTGAAAATTTGAAAATTCTTAAAAAATTCTTCCAAAATCTTGATGTCTCCAATCTCTTGTTTTGTACGTTTTTTTCACGTGTCTTGACATCAAATGTATCCCTGCAAAGTTTGGTGAAGATCTGAGTATGTAGTTTTTGAACTTATATGGAACCTCCTTTCTGAAAATTTGAAAATTCTTAAAAAATTCGTCCAAAATCTTGATGTCCCCAATCTCTTGCTTTGTACGTTTTTTACACGTGTCTTGACATCCAATGTATCCCTGCAATGTTTGGTGAAGATCTGAGTATGTAGTTTTTGACCTTATATGGAACCTCCTATCTGAAAATTTGAGAATTCTTAAAAAATTTGACCAAAATCTTGATATCCCCAATCCTATGTTTTGTATGTTTTTTCCACGTGTCTTGACATCCAGTGTATCGCTGCAAATTTTAGTGGAGATCTGAGTATGTAGTTTTTGACCTTATCTGGAACCTCCTATCTGAAAATTTGAAAATTTTTAAAAAATTCGTCCAAAATCTTGATGTCTTCAATCTCTTGTTTTGTACGTTTTTTCCACGTGTCTTGACCTCCAATGTATCCCTGCAAAGTTTGGTGAAGATCTGAGTATGTCGTTTTTGACCTTATCTGGAACATCCTTTGAAAATTTGAAAATTCTTAAAAAATTCGTCCAAAATCTTGATGTCTCCAATCTCTTGTTTTGTACGTTTTTTCCACGTGTCTTGACATCCAATGTATCCCTGCAAAGTTTGGTGAAGATCTGAGTATGTCGTTTTTGACCTTATCTGGAACATCCTTTCTGAAAATTTGAAAATTCTTAAAAAATTCGTCCAAAATCTTGATGTCTCCAATCTCTTGTTTTGTACGTTTTTTTCACGTGTCTTCACATCCAATGTATCCCTGCAAAGTTTGGTGAAGATCTGAGTATGTAGTTTTTGACCTTATCTGGAACCTCTCATCTGAAAATTTGAAAATTCCTAAAAAATCCGTCCAAAATCTTGATGACACCAATCTCTTGTTTTGTACGTTTTTTCCACGTGTCTTGACATGCAAAGTATCCCTGCAAAGTTTGGTGAAGATCTGAGTATGTAGTTTTTGACCTTATCTGGAACCTCGTTTCTGAAAATTTGAAAATTCTTCAAAAATTCGTCCAAAATCTTGATGTCTCCACTCTCTTGTTTTGTACGTTTTTTCCACGTGTCTTGACATCCAATGTATCCCTGCAAAGTTTGGTGAAGATCTGAGTATGTAGTTTTTGACCTTATATGGAGCCTCCTTTCTGAAAATTTGAAAATTCTTAAAAAATTCGTCGAAAATCTTGATGTCTCCAATCTCTTGTTTTGTACGTTTTTTCCACGTGTCTTGACATGCAAAGTATCCCTGCAACGTTTGGTGAAGATCTGAGTATGTAGTTTTTGACCTTATCTGGAACCTCCTATCTGAAAATTTGAGAATTCTTAAAAAAATTGACCAAAATCTTGATATCCCCAATCCTATGTTTTGTATGTTTTTTCCACGTGTCTTGACATCCAATGTATCCCTGCAAAGTTTGGTGAAGATCTGAGTATGTAGTTTTTGACCTTATCTGGAACATCCTTTCTGAAAATTTGAAAATTCTTAAAAAATTCCTCCAAAATCTTGATGTCTCCAATCTCTTGTTTTGTACGTTTTTTCCACGTGTCTTGACATCCAATGTATCCCTGCAAAGTTTGGTGAAGATCTGAGTATGTAGTTTTGGACCTTATATGGAACCTACTTTCTGAAAATTTGAAAATTCTTAAAAAATTCGTCCAAAATCTTGATGTCTCCAATCTCTTGTTTTGTACGTTTTTTCCACGTGTCTTGACATCCAATGTATCCCTGCAAAGTTTGGTGAAGATCTGAGTATGTAGTTTTTGACCTTATATGGAACCTCCCATCTGAAAATTTGAAAATTCCTAAAAAATCCGTCTAAAATCTTGATGTCTCCACTCTCTTGTTTTGTACTTTTTTTCCACGTGTCTTGACATCCAATGTATCCCTGCAAAGTTTGGTGAAGATCTGAGTATGTAGTTTTTGACCTTATATGGAACCTCCTTTCTGAAAATTTGAGAATTCTTGAAAAATTCGTCCAAAATCTTGATGTCTCCAATCTCTTGTTTTGTACGTTTTTTCCACGTGTCTTGACATCCAATGTATCCATGCAAAGTTTGGTGAAGATCTGAGTATGTAGTTTTTTACCTTATATGGAACATCCTTTCTGAAAATTTGAAAATTCTTAAAAAATTCGTCCAAAATCTTGATGTCTCCAATCTCTTGTTTTGTACGTTTTTTTCACGTGTCTTCACATCCAATGTATCCCTGCAAAGTTTGGTGAAGATCTGAGTATGTAGTTTTTGACCTTATCTGGAACCTCTCATCTGAAAATTTGAAAATTCCTAAAAAATCCGTCCAAAATCTTGATGACACCAATCTCTTGTTTTGTACGTTTTTTCCACGTGTCTTGACATGCAAAGTATCCCTGCAAAGTTTGGTGAAGATCTGAGTATGTAGTTTTTGACCTTATCTGGAACCTCGTTTCTGAAAATTTGAAAATTCTTCAAAAATTCGTCCAAAATCTTGATGTCTCCACTCTCTTGTTTTGTACGTTTTTTCCACGTGTCTTGACATCCAATGTATCCCTGCAAAGCTTGGTGAAGATCTGAGTATGTAGTTTTTGACCTTATATGGAGCCTCCTTTCTGAAAATTTGAAAATTCTTAAAAAATTCGTCGAAAATCTTGATGTCTCCAATCTCTTGTTTTGTACGTTTTTTCCACGTGTCTTGACATGCAAAGTATCCCTGCAACGTTTGGTGAAGATCTGAGTATGTAGTTTTTGACCTTATCTGGAACCTCCTATCTGAAAATTTGAAAATTCTTAAAAAATTCGTCCAAAATCTTGATGTCTCCAATCTCTTGTTTTGTACGTTTTTTCCACGTTTCTTGACATCCAATGTATCCCTGCAATGTTTGGTGAAGATCTGAGTATGTAGTTTTTGACCTTATATGGAACCTCCTATCTGAAAATTTGAAAATTCTTAAAAAATTTGACCAAAATCTTGATATCCCCAATCCTATGTTTTGTATGTTTTTTCCACGTGTCTTGACATCCAATGTATCCCTGCAAAGTTTGGTGAAGATCTGAGTATGTCGTTTTTGACCTTATGTGGAACATCCTTTCTGAAAATTTGAAAATTCTTAAAAAATTCGTCCAAAATCTTGATGTCTCCAATCTCTTGTTTTGTACGTTTTTTTCACGTGTCTTGACATCCAATGTATCCCTGCAATGTTTGGTGAAGATCTGAGTATGTAGTTTTTGAACTTATATGGAACCTCCTTTCTGAAAATTTGAAAATTCTTAAAAAATTCGTCCAAAATCTTGATGTCCCCAATCTCTTGTTTTGTACGTTTTTTACACGTGTCTTGACATCCAATGTATCCCTGCAATGTTTGGTGAAGATCTGAGTATGTAGTTTTTGACCTTATATGGAACCTCCTATCTGAAAATTTGAGAATTCTTAAAAAATTTGACCAAAATCTTGATATCCCCAATCCTATGTTTTGTATGTTTTTTCCACGTGTCTTGACATCCAGTGTATCGCTGCAAATTTTAGTGGAGATCTGAGTATGTAGTTTTTGACCTTATCTGGAACCTCCTATCTGAAAATTTGAAAATTTTTAAAAAATTCGTCCAAAATCTTGATGTCTTCAATCTCTTGTTTTGTACGTTTTTTCCACGTGTCTTGACCTCCAATGTATCCCTGCAAAGTTTGGTGAAGATCTGAGTATGTCGTTTTTGACCTTATCTGGAACATCCTTTCTGAAAATTTGAAAATTCTTAAAAAATTCGTCCAAAATCTTGATGTCTCCAATCTCTTGTTTTGTACGTTTTTTCCACGTGTCTTGACATCCAATGTATCCCTGCAAAGTTTGGTGAAGATCTGAGTATGTCGTTTTTGACCTTATCTGGAACATCCTTTCTGAAAATTTGAAAATTCTTAAAAAATTCGTCCAAAATCTTGATGTCTCCAATCTCTTGTTTTGTACGTTTTTTCCACGTGTCTTGACATCCAATGTATCCCTGCAAAGTTTGGTGAAGATCTGAGTATGTAGTTTTTGACCTTATATGGAACCTCCCATCTGAAAATTTGAAAATTCCTAAAAAATTCGTCTAAAATCTTGATGTCTCCACTCTCTTGTTTTGTACTTTTTTTCCACGTGTCTTGACATCCAATGTATCCCTGCAAAGTTTGGTGAAGATCTGAGTATGTAGTTTTTGCCCTTATATAGAACCTCCTTTCTGAAAATTTGAAAATTCTTAAAAAATTCGACCAAAATCTTGATGTCTCCAATCCTATGTTTTGTATGTTTTTCCACGTGTCTTGACATCCAATGTATCCATGCAAAGTTTGGTGAAGATCTGAGTATGTAGTTTTTGACCTTATATGGAACCTCCTATCTGAAAATTTGAGAATTCTTAAAAAATTTGACCAAAATCTTGATATCCCCAATCCTATGTTTTGTATGTTTTTTCCACGTGTCTTGACATCCAATGTATCCCTGCAAAGTTTGGTGAAGATCTGAGTATGTAGTTTTTGACCTTATCTGGAACATCCTTTCTGAAAATTTGAAAATTCTTAAAAAATTCGTCCAAAATCTTGATGTCTCCAATCTCTTGTTTTGTACGTTTTTTCCACGTGTCTTGACATCCATTGTATACCTGCAAAGTTTGGTGAAGATCTGAGTATGTAGTTTTGGACCTTATATGGAACCTACTTTCTGAAAATTTGAAAATTCTTAAAAAATTCGTCCAAAATCTTGATGTCTCCAATCTCTTGTTTTGTACGTTTTTTCCACGTGTCTTGACATCCAATGTATCCCTGCAAAGTTTGGAGAAGATCTGAGTATGTAGTTTTTGACCTTATATGGAACCTCCCATCTGAAAATTTGAAAATTCCTAAAAAATCCGTCTAAAATCTTGATGTCTCCACTCTCTTGTTTTGTACTTTTTTTCCACGTGTCTTGACATCCAATGTATCCCTGCAAAGTTTGGTGAAGATCTGAGTATGTAGTTTTTGACCTTATATGGAACCTCCTTTCTGAAAATTTGAGAATTCTTGAAAAATTCGTCCAAAATCTTGATGTCTCCAATCTCTTGTTTTGTACGTTTTTTCCACGTGTCTTGACATCCAATGTATCCATGCAAAGTTTGGTGAAGATCTGAGTATGTAGTTTTTTACCTTATATGGAACATCCTTTCTGAAAATTTGAAAATTCTTAAAAAATTCGTCCAAAACCTTGATGTCTCCAATCTCTTGTTTTGTACGTTTTTTTCACGTGTCTTCACATCCAATGTATCCCTGCAAAGTTTGGTGAAGATCTGAGTATGTAGTTTTTGACCTTATCTTTAACCTCTCATCTGAAAATTTGAAAATTCCTAAAAAATCCGTCCAAAATCTTGATGACACCAATCTCTTGTTTTGTACGTTTTTTCCACGTGTTTTGACATCCAATGTATCCCTGCAAAGTTTGGTGAAGATCTGAGTATGTAGTTTTTGACCTTATCTGGAACCTCGTTTCTGAAAATTTGAAAATTCTTCAAAAATTCGTCCAAAATCTTGATGTCTCCACTCTCTTGTTTTGTACGTTTTTTCCACGTGTCTTGACATCCAATGTATCCCTGCAAAGTTTGGTGAAGATCTGAGTATGTAGTTTTTGACCTTATATGGAGCCTCCTTTCTGAAAATTTGAAAATTCTTAAAAAATTCGTCGAAAATCTTGATGTCTCCAATCTCTTGTTTTGTACGTTTTTTCCACGTGTCTTGACATGCAAAGTATCCCTGCAACGTTTGGTGAAGATCTGAGTATGTAGTTTTTGACCTTATCTGGAACCTCCTATCTGAAAATTTGAAAATTCTTAAAAAATTCGTCCAAAATCTTGATGTCTCCAATCTCTTGTTTTGTACGTTTTTTCCACGTTTCTTGACATCCAATGTATCCCTGCAATGTTTGGTGAAGATCTGAGTATGTAGTTTTTGACCTTATATGGAACCTCCTATCTGAAAATTTGAAAATTCTTAAAAAATTTGACCAAAATCTTGATATCCCCAATCCTATGTTTTGTATGTTTTTTCCACGTGTCTTGACATCCAATGTATCCCTGCAAAGTTTGGTGAAGATCTGAGTATGTAGTTTTTGACCTTATCTGGAACCTCCTATCTGAAAATTTGAAAATTTTTAAAAAATTCGTCCAAAATCTTGATGTCTTCAATTTCTTGTTTTGTACGTTTTTTCCACGTGTCTTGACCTCCAATGTATCCCTGCAAAGTTTGGTGAAGATCTGAGTATGTCGTTTTTGACCTTATGTGGAACATCCTTTCTGAAAATTTGAAAATTCTTAAAAAATTCGTCCAAAATCTTGATGTCTCCAATCTCTTGTTTTGTACGTTTTTTCCACGTGTCTTGACATCCAATGTATCCCTGCAAAGTTTGGTGAAGATCTGAGTATGTAGTTTTTGAACTTATATGGAACCTCCTTTCTGAAAATTTGAAAATTCTTAAAAAATTCGTCCAAAATCTTGATGTCCCCAATCTCTTGTTTTGTACGTTTTTTACACGTGTCTTGACATCCAATGTATCCATGCAAAGTTTGGTGAAGATCTGAGTATGTCGTTTTTGACCTTATCTGGAACCTCCTATCTGAAAATTTGAAAATTTTTAAAAAATTCGTCCAAAATCTTGATGTCTTCAATCTCTTGTTTTGTACATTTTTTCCACGTGTCTTGACCTCCAATGTATCCCTGCAAAGTTTGGTGAAGATCTGAGTATGTCGTTTTTGACCTTATGTGGAACATCCTTTCTGAGAATTTGAAAATTCTTAAAAAATTCTTCCAAAATCTTGATGTCTCCAATCTCTTGTTTTGTACGTTTTTTTCACGTGTCTTGACATCAAATGTATCCCTGCAAAGTTTGGTGAAGATCTGAGTATGTAGTTTTTGAACTTATATGGAACCTCCTTTCTGAAAATTTGAAAATTCTTAAAAAATTCGTCCAAAATCTTGATGTCCCCAATCTCTTGCTTTGTACGTTTTTTACACGTGTCTTGACATCCAATGTATCCCTGCAATGTTTGGTGAAGATCTGAGTATGTAGTTTTTGACCTTATATGGAACCTCCTATCTGAAAATTTGAGAATTCTTAAAAAATTTGACCAAAATCTTGATATCCCCAATCCTATGTTTTGTATGTTTTTTCCACGTGTCTTGACATCCAGTGTATCGCTGCAAATTTTAGTGGAGATCTGAGTATGTAGTTTTTGACCTTATCTGGAACCTCCTATCTGAAAATTTGAAAATTTTTAAAAAATTCGTCCAAAATCTTGATGTCTTCAATCTCTTGTTTTGTACGTTTTTTCCACGTGTCTTGACCTCCAATGTATCCCTGCAAAGTTTGGTGAAGATCTGAGTATGTCGTTTTTGACCTTATCTGGAACATCCTTTCTGAAAATTTGAAAATTCTTAAAAAATTCGTCCAAAATCTTGATGTCTCCAATCTCTTGTTTTGTACGTTTTTTCCACGTGTCTTGACATCCAATGTATCCCTGCAAAGTTTGGTGAAGATCTGAGTATGTCGTTTTTGACCTTATCTGGAACATCCTTTCTGAAAATTTGAAAATTCTTAAAAAATTCGTCCAAAATCTTGATGTCTCCAATCTCTTGTTTTGTACGTTTTTTCCACGTGTCTTGACATCCAATGTATCCCTGCAAAGTTTGGTGAAGATCTGAGTATGTAGTTTTTGACCTTATATGGAACCTCCCATCTGAAAATTTGAAAATTCCTAAAAAATTCGTCTAAAATCTTGATGTCTCCACTCTCTTGTTTTGTACTTTTTTTCCACGTGTCTTGACATCCAATGTATCCCTGCAAAGTTTGGTGAAGATCTGAGTATGTAGTTTTTGCCCTTATATAGAACCTCCTTTCTGAAAATTTGAAAATTCTTAAAAAATTCGACCAAAATCTTGATGTCTCCAATCCTATGTTTTGTATGTTTTTCCACGTGTCTTGACATCCAATGTATCCATGCAAAGTTTGGTGAAGATCTGAGTATGTAGTTTTTGACATTATATGGAACCTCCTATCTGAAAATTTGAGAATTCTTGAAAAATTCGTCCAAAATCTTGATGTCTCCAATCTCTTGTTTTGTACGTTTTTTCCACGTGTCTTGACATCCAATGTATCCCTGCAAAGTTTGGTGAAGATCTGAGTATGTAGTTTTTGACCTTATCTGGAACCTACCATCTGAAAATTTGAAAATTCCTAAAAAATCCGTCCAAAATCTTGATGACCTCAATCTCTTGTTTTGTACGTTTTTTCCACGTGTCTTGACATCCAATGTATCCCTGCAATGTTTGGTGAAGATCTGAGTATGTAGTTTTTGACCTTATATGGAACCTCTTATCTGAAAATTTGAAAATTCTTAAAAATATTTGACCAAAATCTTGATGTCCCCAATCCTATGTTTTGTATGTTTTTTCCACGTGTCTTGACATCCAATGTATCCCTGCAAAGTTTGGTGAAGATCTGAGTATGTAGTTTTAGACCTTATCTGGAACCTCATTTCTGAAAATTTGAAAATTCCTCAAAAATTCGTCCAAAATCTTGATGTCTCCAATCTCTTGTTTTGTACGTTTTTTCCACGTGTCTTGACATCCAATGTATCCCTGCAAAGTTTGGTGAAGATCTGAGTATGTAGTTTTTGACCTTATATGGAACCTCCTTTCTGAAAATTTGAAAATTCTTAAAAAATTCGTCCAAAATCTTGATGTCTCCAATCTCTTGTTTTGTACGTTTTTTCCACGTTTCTTGACATCCAATGTATCCCTGCAATGTTTGGTGAAGATCTGAGTATGTAGTTTTTGACCTTATATGGAACCTCCTATCTGAAAATTTGAAAATTCTTAAAAAAATTGACTAAAATCTTGATATCCCCAATCCTATGTTTTGTATGTTTTTTCCACGTGTCTTGACATCCAATGTATCCCTGCAAAGTTTGGTGAAGATCTGAGTATGTAGTTTTTGACCTTATCTGGAACCTCCTATCTGAAAATTTGAAAATTTTTAAAAAATTCGTCCAAAATCTTGATGTCTTCAATCTCTTGTTTTGTACGTTTTTTCCACATGTCTTGACCTCCAATGTATCCCTGCAAAGTTTGGTGAAGATCTGAGTATGTCGTTTTTGACCTTATGTGGAACATCCTTTCTGAAAATTTGAAAATTCTTAAAAAATTCGTCCAAAATCTTGATGTCTCCAATCTCTTGTTTTGTACGTTTTTTCCAAGTGTCTTGACATCCAATGTATCCCTGCAAAGTTTGGTGAAGATCTGAGTATGTAGTTTTTGAACTTATATGGAACCTCCTTTCTGAAAATTTGAAAATTCTTAAAAAATTCGTCCAAAATCTTGATGTCCCCAATCTCTTGTTTTGTACGTTTTTTACACGTGTCTTGACATCCAATGTATCCATGCAAAGTTTGGTGAAGATCTGAGTATGTCGTTTTTGACCTTATCTGGAACCTCCTATCTGAAAATTTGAAAATTTTTAAAAAATTCGTCCAAAATCTTGATGTCTTCAATCTCTTGTTTTGTACGTTTTTTCCACGTGTCTTGACCTCCAATGTATCCCTGCAAAGTTTGGTGAAGATCTGAGTATGTCGTTTTTGACCTTATGTGGAACATCCTTTCTGAAAATTTGAAAATTCTTAAAAAATTCGTCCAAAATCTTGATGTCTCCAATCTCTTGTTTTGTACGTTTTTTCCACGTGTCTTGACATCCAATGTATCCCTGCAAAGTTTGGTGAAGATCTGAGTATGTAGTTTTTGAACTTATATGGAACCTCCTTTCTGAAAATTTGAAAATTCTTAAAAAATTCGTCCAAAATCTTGATGTCCCCAATCTCTTGTTTTGTACGTTTTTTACACGTGTCTTGACATCCAATGTATCCGTGCAAAGTTTGGTGAAGATCTGAGTATGTCGTTTTTGACCTTATCTGGAACCTCCCATCTGAAAATTTGAAAATTCTTCAAAAATTCGTCGAAAATCTTGATGTCTCCAATCTCTTGTTTTGTACGTTTTTTCCACGTGTCTTGACATGCAAAGTATCCCTGCAACGTTTGGTGAAGATCTGAGTATGTAGTTTTTGACCTTATCTGGAACCTCCTATCTGAAAATTTGAAAATTCTTCAAAAATTCGTCCAAAATCTTGATGTCTCCAATCTCTTGTTTTGTACGTTTTTTCCACGTTTCTTGACATCCAATGTATCCCTGCAATGTTTGGTGAAGATCTGAGTATGTAGTTTTTGACCTTATATGGAACCTCCTATCTGAAAATTTGAGAATTCTTAAAAAATTTGACCAAAATCTTGATATCCCCAATCCTATGTTTTGTATGTTTTTTCCACGTGTCTTGACATCCAGTGTATCGCTGCAAATTTTAGTGGAGATCTGAGTATGTAGTTTTTGACCTTATCTGGAACCTCCTATCTGAAAATTTGAAAATTTTAAAAAATTCGTCCAAAATCTTGATGTCTTCAATCTCTTGTTTTGTACGTTTTTTCCACGTGTCTTGACCTCCAATGTATCCCTGCAAAGTTTGGTGAAGATCTGAGTATGTCGTTTTTGACCTTATCTGGAACATCCTTTCTGAAAATTTGAAAATTCTTAAAAAATTCGTCCAAAATCTTGATGTCTCCAATCTCTTGTTTTGTACGTTTTTTCCACGTGTCTTGACATCCAATGTATCCCTGCAAAGTTTGGTGAAGATCTGAGTATGTCGTTTTTGACCTTATCTGGAACATCCTTTCTGAAAATTTGAAAATTCTTAAAAAATTCGTCCAAAATCTTGATGTCTCCAATCTCTTGTTTTGTACGTTTTTTCCACGTGTCTTGACATCCAATGTATCCCTGCAAAGTTTGGTGAAGATCTGAGTTTGTAGTTTTTGACCTTATATGGAACCTCCCATCTGAAAATTTGAAAATTCCTAAAAAATTCGTCTAAAATCTTGATGTCTCCACTCTCTTGTTTTGTACTTTTTTTCCACGTGTCTTGACATCCAATGTATCCCTGCAAAGTTTGGTGAAGATCTGAGTATGTAGTTTTTGCCCTTATATAGAACCTCCTTTCTGAAAATTTGAAAATTCTTAAAAAATTCGACCAAAATCTTGATGTCTCCAATCCTATGTTTTGTATGTTTTTCCACGTGTCTTGACATCCAATGTATCCATGCAAAGTTTGGTGAAGATCTGAGTATGTAGTTTTTGACCTTATATGGAACCTCCTATCTGAAAATTTGAGAATTCTTAAAAAATTCGTCCAAAATCTTGATGTCTCCAATCTCTTGTTTTGTACGTTTTTTCCACGTGTCTTGACATCCAATGTATCCCTGCAAAGTTTGGTGAAGATCTGAGTTTGTAGTTTTTGACCTTATCTGGAACCTCCTATCTGAAAATTTGAAAATTTTTAAAAAATTCGTCCAAAATCTTGATGTCTTCAATCTCTTGTTTTGTACGTTTTTTCCACATGTCTTGACCTCCAATGTATCCCTGCAAAGTTTGGTGAAGATCTGAGTATGTCGTTTTTGACCTTATGTGGAACATCCTTTCTGAAAATTTGAAAATTCTTAAAAAATTCGTCCAAAATCTTGATGTCTCCAATCTCTTGTTTTGTACGTTTTTTCCAAGTGTCTTGACATCCAATGTATCCCTGCAAAGTTTGGTGAAGATCTGAGTATGTAGTTTTTGAACTTATATGGAACCTCCTTTCTGAAAATTTGAAAATTCTTAAAAAATTCGTCCAAAATCTTGATGTCCCCAATCTCTTGTTTTGTACGTTTTTTACACGTGTCTTGACATCCAATGTATCCATGCAAAGTTTGGTGAAGATCTGAGTATGTCGTTTTTGACCTTATCTGGAACCTCCTATCTGAAAATTTGAAAATTTTTAAAAAAATCGTCCAAAATCTTGATGTCTTCAATCTCTTGTTTTGTACGTTTTTTCCACGTGTCTTGACCTCCAATGTATCCCTGCAAAGTTTGGTGAAGATCTGAGTATGTCGTTTTTGACCTTATGTGGAACATCCTTTCTGAAAATTTGAAAATTCTTAAAAAATTCGTCCAAAATCTTGATGTCTCCAATCTCTTGTTTTGTACGTTTTTTTCACGTGTCTTGACATCCAATGTATCCCTGCAAAGTTTGGTGAAGATCTGAGTATGTAGTTTTTGAACTTATATGGAACCTCCTTTCTGAAAATTTGAAAATTCTTAAAAAATTCGTCCAAAATCTTGATGTCCCCAATCTCTTGTTTTGTACGTTTTTTACACGTGTCTTGACATCCAATGTATCCATGCAAAGTTTGGTGAAGATCTGAGTATGTCGTTTTTGACCTTATCTGGAACCTCCTATCTGAAAATTTGAAAATTTTTAAAAAATTCGTCCAAAATCTTGATGTCTTCAATCTCTTGTTTTGTACGTTTTTTCCACGTGTCTTGACCTCCAATGTATCCCTGCAAAGTTTGGTGAAGATCTGAGTATGTAGTTTTTGACCTTATCTGGAACCTCCTATCTGAAAATTTGAAAATTCTTCAAAAATTCGTCCAAAATCTTGATGTCTCCAATCTCTTGTTTTGTACGTTTTTTCCACGTGTCTTGACATCCAATGTATCCCTGCAGAGTTTGGTGAAGATCTGAGTATGTCGTTTTTGACCTTATCTGGAACATCCTTTCTGAAAATTTGAAAATTCTTAAAAAATTCGTCCAAAATCTTGATGTCTCCAATCTCTTGTTTTGTACGTTTTTTCCACGTGTCTTGACATCCAATGTATCCCTGCAAAGTTTGGTGAAGATCTGAGTATGTAGTTTTTGACCTTATATGGAACCTCCCATCTGAAAATTTGAAAATTCCTAAAAAATTCGTCTAAAATCTTGATGTCTCCACTCTCTTGTTTTGTACTTTTTTTCCACGTGTCTTGACATCCAATGTATCCCTGCAAAGTTTGGTGAAGATCTGAGTATGTAGTTTTTGCCCTTATATAGAACCTCCTTTCTGAAAATTTGAAAATTCTTAAAAAATTCGACCAAAATCTTGATGTCTCCAATCCTATGTTTTGTATGTTTTTCCACGTGTCTTGACATCCAATGTATCCATGCAAAGTTTGGTGAAGATCTGAGTATGTAGTTTTTGACCTTATATGGAACCTCCTATCTGAAAATTTGAGAATTCTTAAAAAATTCGTCCAAAATCTTGATGTCTCCAATCTCTTGTTTTGTACGTTTTTTCCACGTGTCTTGACATCCAATGTATCCCTGCAAAGTTTGGTGAAGATCTGAGTTTGTAGTTTTTGACCTTATCTGGAACCTCCTATCTGAAAATTTGAAAATTTTTAAAAAATTCGTCCAAAATCTTGATGTCTTCAATCTCTTGTTTTGTACGTTTTTTCCACATGTCTTGACCTCCAATGTATCCCTGCAAAGTTTGGTGAAGATCTGAGTATGTCGTTTTTGACCTTATGTGGAACATCCTTTCTGAAAATTTGAAAATTCTTAAAAAATTCGTCCAAAATCTTGATGTCTCCAATCTCTTGTTTTGTACGTTTTTTCCAAGTGTCTTGACATCCAATGTATCCCTGCAAAGTTTGGTGAAGATCTGAGTATGTAGTTTTTGAACTTATATGGAACCTCCTTTCTGAAAATTTGAAAATTCTTAAAAAATTCGTCCAAAATCTTGATGTCCCCAATCTCTTGTTTTGTACGTTTTTTACACGTGTCTTGACATCCAATGTATCCATGCAAAGTTTGGTGAAGATCTGAGTATGTCGTTTTTGACCTTATCTGGAACCTCCTATCTGAAAATTTGAAAATTTTTAAAAAATTCGTCCAAAATCTTGATGTCTTCAATCTCTTGTTTTGTACGTTTTTTCCACGTGTCTTGACCTCCAATGTATCCCTGCAAAGTTTGGTGAAGATCTGAGTATGTCGTTTTTGACCTTATGTGGAACATCCTTTCTGAAAATTTGAAAATTCTTAAAAAATTCGTCCAAAATCTTGATGTCTCCAATCTCTTGTTTTGTACGTTTTTTTCACGTGTCTTGACATCCAATGTATCCCTGCAAAGTTTGGTGAAGATCTGAGTATGTAGTTTTTGAACTTATATGGAACCTCCTTTCTGAAAATTTGAAAATTCTTAAAAAATTCGTCCAAAATCTTGATGTCCCCAATCTCTTGTTTTGAACGTTTTTTACACGTGTCTTGACATCCAATGTATCCGTGCAAAGTTTGGTGAAGATCTGAGTATGTCGTTTTTGACCTTATCTGGAACCTCCCATCTGAAAATTTGAAAATTCTTCAAAAATTCGTCGAAAATCTTGATGTCTCCAATCTCTTGTTTTGTACGTTTTTTCCACGTGTCTTGACATGCAAAGTATCCCTGCAACGTTTGGTGAAGATCTGAGTATGTAGTTTTTGACCTTATCTGGAACCTCCTATCTGAAAATTTGAAAATTCTTCAAAAATTCGTCCAAAATCTTGATGTCTCCAATCTCTTGTTTTGTACGTTTTTTCCACGTTTCTTGACATCCAATGTATCCCTGCAATGTTTGGTGAAGATCTGAGTATGTAGTTTTTGACCTTATATGGAACCTCCTATCTGAAAATTTGAGAATTCTTAAAAAATTTGACCAAAATCTTGATATCCCCAATCCTATGTTTTGTATGTTTTTTCCACGTGTCTTGACATCCAGTGTATCGCTGCAAATTTTAGTGGAGATCTGAGTATGTAGTTTTTGACCTTATCTGGAACCTCCTATCTGAAAATTTGAAAATTTTTAAAAAATTCGTCCAAAATCTTGATGTCTTCAATCTCTTGTTTTGTACGTTTTTTCCACGTGTCTTGACCTCCAATGTATCCCTGCAAAGTTTGGTGAAGATCTGAGTATGTCGTTTTTGACCTTATCTGGAACATCCTTTCTGAAAATTTGAAAATTCTTAAAAAATTCGTCCAAAATCTTGATGTCTCCAATCTCTTGTTTTGTACGTTTTTTCCACGTGTCTTGACATCCAATGTATCCCTGCAAAGTTTGGTGAAGATCTGAGTATGTCGTTTTTGACCTTATCTGGAACATCCTTTCTGAAAATTTGAAAATTCTTAAAAAATTCGTCCAAAATCTTGATGTCTCCAATCTCTTGTTTTGTACGTTTTTTCCACGTGTCTTGACATCCAATGTATCCCTGCAAAGTTTGGTGAAGATCTGAGTATGTAGTTTTTGACCTTATATGGAACCTCCCATCTGAAAATTTGAAAATTCCTAAAAAATTCGTCTAAAATCTTGATGTCTCCACTCTCTTGTTTTGTACTTTTTTTCCACGTGTCTTGACATCCAATGTATCCCTGCAAAGTTTGGTGAAGATCTGAGTATGTAGTTTTTGCCCTTATATAGAACCTCCTTTCTGAAAATTTGAAAATTCTTAAAAAATTCGACCAAAATCTTGATGTCTCCAATCCTATGTTTTGTATGTTTTTCCACGTGTCTTGACATCCAATGTATCCATGCAAAGTTTGGTGAAGATCTGAGTATGTAGTTTTTGACCTTATATGGAACCTCCTATCTGAAAATTTGAGAATTCTTAAAAAATTCGTCCAAAATCTTGATGTCTCCAATCTCTTGTTTTGTACGTTTTTTCCACGTGTCTTGACATCCAATGTATCCCTGCAAAGTTTGGTGAAGATCTGAGTTTGTAGTTTTTGACCTTATATGGAACCTCCCATCTGAAAATTTGAAAATTCCTAAAAAATCCGTCTAAAATCTTGATGTCTCCACTCTCTTGTTTTGTACTTTTTTTCCACGTGTCTTGACATCCAATGTATCCCTGCAAAGTTTGGTGAAGATCTGAGTATGTCGTTTTTGACCTTATATGTAACCTCCTTTCTGAAAATTTGAAAATTCTTAAAAAATTCGACCAAAATCTTGATGTCTCCAATCCTATGTTTTGTATGTTTTTCCCCCGTGTCTTGACATCCAATGTATCCATGCAAAGTTTGGTGAAGATCTGAGTATGTAGTTTTTGACCTTATATGGAACCTCCTATCTGAAAATTTGAGAATTCTTGAAAAATTCGTCCAAAATCTTGATGTCTCCAATCTCTTGTTTTGTACGTTTTTTCCACGTGTCTTGACATGCAAAGTATCCCTGCAACGTTTGGTGAAGATCTGAGTATGTAGTTTTTGACCTTATCTGGAACCTCCTATCTGAAAATTTGAAAATTCTTAAAAAATTCGTCCAAAATCTTGATGTCTCCAATCTCTTGTTTTGTACGTTTTTTCCACGTTTCTTGACATCCAATGTATCCCTGCAATGTTTGGTGAAGATCTGAGTATGTAGTTTTTGACCTTATATGGAACCTCCTATCTGAAAATTTGAAAATTCTTAAAAAATTTGACCAAAATCTTGATATCCCCAATCCTATGTTTTGTATGTTTTTTCCACGTGTCTTGACATCCAATGTATCCCTGCAAAGTTTGGTGAAGATCTGAGTATGTAGTTTTTGACCTTATCTGGAACCTCCTATCTGAAAATTTGAAAATTCTTAAAAAATTCGTCCAAAATCTTGATGTCTCCAATCTCTTGTTTTGTACGTTTTTTCCACGTTTCTTGACATCCAATGTATCCCTGCAATGTTTGGTGAAGATCTGAGTATGTAGTTTTTGACCTTATATGGAACCTCCTATCTGAAAATTTGAAAATTCTTAAAAAATTCGTCCAAAATCTTGATATCCCCAATCCTATGTTTTGTATGTTTTTTCCACGTGTCTTGACATCCAATGTATCCCTGCAAAGTTTGGTGAAGATCTGAGTATGTAGTTTTTGACCTTATCTGGAACCTCCTATCTGAAAATTTGAAAATTTTTAAAAAATTCGTCAAAAATCTTGATGTCTTCAATCTCTTGTTTTGTACGTTTTTTCCACGTGTCTTGACTTCCAATGTATCCCTGCAAAGTTTGGTGAAGATCTGAGTATGTCGTTTTTGACCTTATCTGGAACATCCTTTCTGAAAATTTGAAAATTCTTAAAAAATTCGTCCAAAATCTTGATGTCTCCAATCTCTTGTTTTGTACGTTTTTTCCACGTGTCTTGACATCCAATGTATCCCTGCAAAGTTTGGTGAAGATCTGAGTATGTAGTTTTTGACCTTATATGGAACCTCCTATCTGAAAATTTGAAAATTCTTCAAAAATTCGTCCAAAATCTTGATGTCTCCAATCTCTTGTTTTGTACGTTTTTTCCACGTTTCTTGACATCCAATGTATCCCTGCAATGTTTGGTGAAGATCTGAGTATGTAGTTTTTGACCTTATATGGAACCTCCTATCTGAAAATTTGAGAATTCTTAAAAAATTTGACCAAAATCTTGATATCCCCAATCCTATGTTTTGTATGTTTTTTCCACGTGTCTTGACATCCAATGTATCCCTGCAAAGTTTGGTGAAGATCTGAGTATGTAGTTTTTGACCTTATCTGGAACATCCTTTCTGAAAATTTGAAAATTCTTAAAAAATTCGTCCAAAATCTTGATGTCTCCAATCTCTTGTTTTGTACGTTTTTTCCACGTGTCTTGACATCCATTGTATCCCTGCAAAGTTTGGTGAAGATCTGAGTATGTAGTTTTGGACCTTATATGGAACCTACTTTCTGAAAATTTGAAAATTCTTAAAAAATTCGTCCAAAATCTTGATGTCTCCAATCTCTTGTTTTGTACGTTTTTTCCACGTGTCTTGACATCCAATGTATCCCTGCAAAGTTTGGTGAAGATCTGAGTATGTAGTTTTTGACCTTATATGGAACCTCCCATCTGAAAATTTGAAAATTCCTAAAAAATCCGTCTAAAATCTTGATGTCTCCACTCTCTTGTTTTGTACTTTTTTTCCACGTGTCTTGACATCCAATGTATCCCTGCAAAGTTTGGTGAAGATCTGAGTATGTAGTTTTTGACCTTATATGGAACCTCCTTTCTGAAAATTTGAGAATTCTTGAAAAATTCGTCCAAAATCTTGATGTCTCCAATCTCTTGTTTTGTACGTTTTTTCCACGTGTCTTGACATCCAATGTATCCATGCAAAGTTTGGTGAAGATCTGAGTATGTAGTTTTTTACCTTATATGGAACATCCTTTCTGAAAATTTGAAAATTCTTAAAAAATTCGTCCAAAATCTTGATGTCTCCAATCTCTTGTTTTGTACGTTTTTTTCACGTGTCTTCACATCCAATGTATCCCTGCAAAGTTTGGTGAAGATCTGAGTATGTAGTTTTTGACCTTATCTGGAACCTCTCATCTGAAAATTTGAAAATTCCTAAAAAATCCGTCCAAAATCTTGATGACACCAATCTCTTGTTTTGTACGTTTTTTCCACGTGTCTTGACATCCAATGTATCCCTGCAAAGTTCGGTGAAGATCTGAGTATGTAGTTTTTGACCTTATCTGGAACCTCGTTTCTGAAAATTTGAAAATTCTTCAAAAATTCGTCCAAAATCTTGATGTCTCCACTCTCTTGTTTTGTACGTTTTTTCCACGTGTCTTGACATCCAATGTATCCCTGCAAAGTTTGGTGAAGATCTGAGTATGTAGTTTTTGACCTTATATGGAGCCTCCTTTCTGAAAATTTGAAAATTCTTAAAAAATTCGTCGAAAATCTTGATGTCTCCAATCTCTTGTTTTGTACGTTTTTCCACGTGTCTTGACATGCAAAGTATCCCTGCAAAGTTTGGTGAAGATCTGAGTATGTAGTTTTGGACCTTATATGGAACCTCCTTTCTGAAAATTTGAAAATTCTTAAAAAATTCGTCCAAAATCTTGATGTCCCCAATCTCTTGTTTTGTACGTTTTTTCCACGTGTCTTGACATCCAATGTATCCCTGCAAAGTTTGGTGAAGATCTGAGTATGTAGTTTTTGACCTTATCTGGAACCTCCTATCTGAAAATTTGAAAATTTTTAAAAAATTCGTCCAAAATCTTGATGTCTTCAATCTCTTGTTTTGTACGTTTTTTCCACGTGTCTTGACATCCAATGTATCCCTGCAAAGTTTGGTGAAGATCTGAGTATGTAGTTTTTGACCTTATCTGGAACCTCCTATCTGAAAATTTGAAAATTTTTAAAAAATTCGTCAAAAATCTTGATGTCTTCAATCTCTTGTTTTGTACGTTTTTTCCACGTGTCTTGACTTCCAATGTATCCCTGCAAAGTTTGGTGAAGATCTGAGTATGTCGTTTTTGACCTTATCTGGAACATCCTTTCTGAAAATTTGAAAATTCTTAAAAAATTCGTCCAAAATCTTGATGTCTCCAATCTCTTGTTTTGTACGTTTTTTCCACGTGTCTTGACATCCAATGTATCCCTGCAAAGTTTGGTGAAGATCTGAGTATGTAGTTTTTGACCTTATATGGAACCTCCTATCTGAAAATTTGAAAATTCTTCAAAAATTCGTCCAAAATCTTGATGTCTCCAATCTCTTGTTTTGTACGTTTTTTCCACGTTTCTTGACATCCAATGTATCCCTGCAATGTTTGGTGAAGATCTGAGTATGTAGTTTTTGACCTTATATGGAACCTCCTATCTGAAAATTTGAGAATTCTTAAAAAATTTGACCAAAATCTTGATATCCCCAATCCTATGTTTTGTATGTTTTTTCCACGTGTCTTGACATCCAATGTATCCCTGCAAAGTTTGGTGAAGATCTGAGTATGTAGTTTTTGACCTTATCTGGAACATCCTTTCTGAAAATTTGAAAATTCTTAAAAAATTCGTCCAAAATCTTGATGTCTCCAATCTCTTGTTTTGTACGTTTTTTCCACGTGTCTTGACATCCATTGTATCCCTGCAAAGTTTGGTGAAGATCTGAGTATGTAGTTTTGGACCTTATATGGAACCTACTTTCTGAAAATTTGAAAATTCTTAAAAAATTCGTCCAAAATCTTGATGTCTCCAATCTCTTGTTTTGTACGTTTTTTCCACGTGTCTTGACATCCAATGTATCCCTGCAAAGTTTGGTGAAGATCTGAGTATGTAGTTTTTGACCTTATATGGAACCTCCCATCTGAAAATTTGAAAATTCCTAAAAAATCCGTCTAAAATCTTGATGTCTCCACTCTCTTGTTTTGTACTTTTTTTCCACGTGTCTTGACATCCAATGTGTCCCTGCAAAGTTTGGTGAAGATCTGAGTATGTAGTTTTTGACCTTATATGGAACCTCCTTTCTGAAAATTTGAGAATTCTTGAAAAATTCGTCCAAAATCTTGATGTCTCCAATCTCTTGTTTTGTACGTTTTTTCCACGTGTCTTGACATCCAATGTATCCATGCAAAGTTTGGTGAAGATCTGAGTATGTAGTTTTTTACCTTATATGGAACATCCTTTCTGAAAATTTGAAAATTCTTAAAAAATTCGTCCAAAATCTTGATGTCTCCAATCTCTTGTTTTGTACGTTTTTTTCACGTGTCTTCACATCCAATGTATCCCTGCAAAGTTTGGTGAAGATCTGAGTATGTAGTTTTTGACCTTATCTGGAACCTCTCATCTGAAAATTTGAAAATTCCTAAAAAATCCGTCCAAAATCTAGATGACACCAATCTCTTGTTTTGTACGTTTTTTCCACGTGTCTTGACATCCAATGTATCCCTGCAAAGTTCGGTGAAGATCTGAGTATGTAGTTTTTGACCTTATCTGGAACCTCGTTTCTGAAAATTTGAAAATTCTTCAAAAATTCGTCCAAAATCTTGATGTCTCCACTCTCTTGTTTTGTACGTTTTTTCCACGTGTCTTGACATCCAATGTATCCCTGCAAAGTTTGGTGAAGATCTGAGTATGTAGTTTTTGACCTTATATGGAGCCTCCTTTCTGAAAATTTGAAAATTCTTAAAAAATTCGTCGAAAATCTTGATGTCTCCAATCTCTTGTTTTGTACGTTTTTCCACGTGTCTTGACATGCAAAGTATCCCTGCAAAGTTTGGTGAAGATCTGAGTATGTAGTTTTGGACCTTATATGGAACCTCCTTTCTGAAAATTTGAAAATTCTTAAAAAATTCGTCCAAAATCTTGATGTCCCCAATCTCTTGTTTTGTACGTTTTTTCCACGTGTCTTGACATCCAATGTATCCCTGCAAAGTTTGGTGAAGATCTGAGTATGTAGTTTTTGACCTTATCTGGAACCTCCTATCTGAAAATTTGAAAATTTTTAAAAAATTCGTCCAAAATCTTGATGTCTTCAATCTCTTGTTTTGTACGTTTTTTCCACGTGTCTTGACCTCCAATGTATCCCTGCAAAGTATGGTGAAGATCTGAGTATGTCGTTTTTGACCTTATGTGGAACATCCTTTCTGAAAATTCGAAAATTCTTAAAAAATTCGTCCAAAATCTTGATGTCTCCAATCTCTTGTTTTGTACGTTTTTTCCACGTGTCTTGACATCCAATGTATCCCTGCAAAGTTTGGTGAAGATCTGAGTATGTAGTTTTTGAACTTATATGGAACCTCCTTTCTGAAAATTTGAAAATTCTTAAAAAATTCGTCCAAAATCTTGATGTCCCCAATCTCTTGTTTTGTACGTTTTTTACACGTGTCTTGACATCCAATGTATCCATGCAAAGTTTGGTGAAGATCTGAGTATGTCGTTTTTGAACTTATCTGGAACCTCCCATCTGAAAATTTGAAAATTCTTCAAAAATTCGTCGAAAATCTTCATGTCTCCAATCTCTTGTTTTGTACGTTTTTTCCACGTGTCTTGACATGCAAAGTATCCCTGCAACGTTTGGTGAAGATCTGAGTATGTAGTTTTTGACCTTATCTGGAACCTCCTATCTGAAAATTTGAAAATTCTTCAAAAATTCGTCCAAAATCTTGATGTCTCCAATCTCTTGTTTTGTACGTTTTTTCCACGTTTCTTGACATCCAATGTATCCCTGCAATGTTTGGTGAAGATCTGAGTATGTAGTTTTTGACCTTATATGGAACCTCCTATCTGAAAATTTGAGAATTCTTAAAAAATTTGACCAAAATCTTGATATCCCCAATCCTATGTTTTGTATGTTTTTTCCACGTGTCTTGACATCCAATGTATCGCTGCAAATTTTAGTGGAGATCTGAGTATGTAGTTTTTGACCTTATCTGGAACCTCCTATCTGAAAATTTGAAAATTTTTAAAAAATTCGTCCAAAATCTTGATGTCTTCAATCTCTTGTTTTGTACGTTTTTTCCACGTGTCTTGACCTCCAATGTATCCCTGCAAAGTTTGGTGAAGATCTGAGTATGTCGTTTTTGACCTTATCTGGAACATCCTTTCTGAAAATTTGAAAATTCTTAAAAAATTCGCCCAAAATCTTGATGTCTCCAATCTCTTGTTTTGTACGTTTTTTCCACGTGTCTTGACATCCAATGTATCCCTGCAAAGTTTGGTGAAGATCTGAGTATGTCGTTTTTGACCTTATCTGGAACATCCTTTCTGAAAATTTGAAAATTCTTAAAAAATTCGTCCAAAATCTTGATGTCTCCAATCTCTTGTTTTGTACGTTTTTTCCACGTGTCTTGACATCCAATGTATCCCTGCAAAGTTTGGTGAAGATCTGAGTATGTAATTTTTTGACCTTATATGGAACCTCCCATCTGAAAATTTGAAAATTCCTAAAAAATTCGTCTAAAATCTTGATGTCTCCACTCTCTTGTTTTGTACTTTTTTTCCACGTGTCTTGACATCCAATGTATCCCTGCAAAGTTTGGTGAAGATCTGAGTATGTAGTTTTTGACCTTATATGGAACCTCCTTTCTGAAAATTTGAAAATTCTTAAAAAATTCGACCAAAATCTTGATGTCTCCAATCCTATGTTTTGTATGTTTTTCCACGTGTCTTGACATCCAATGTATCCATGCAAATTTGGTGAAGATCTGAGTATGTAGTTTTTGACCTTATATGGAACCTCCTATCTGAAAATTTGAGAATTCTTGAAAAATTCGTCCAAAATCTTGATGTCTCCAATCTCTTGTTTTGTACGTTTTTTCCACGTGTCTTGACATCCAATGTATCCCTGCAAAGTTTGGTGAAGATCTGAGTATGTAGTTTTTGACCTTATCTGGAACCTACCATCTGAAAATTTGAAAATTCCTAAAAAATCCGTCCAAAATCTTGATGACCTCAATCTCTTGTTTTGTACGTTTTTTCCACGTGTCTTGACATCCAGTGTATCCCTGCAATGTTTGGTGAAGATCTGAGTATGTAGTTTTTGACCTTATATGGAACCTCTTATCTGAAAATTTGAAAATTCTTAAAAATATTTGACCAAAATCTTGATGTCCCCAATCCTATGTTTTGTATGTTTTTTCCACGTGTCTTGACATCCAATGTATCCCTGCAAAGTTTGGTGAAGATCTGAGTATGTAGTTTTAGACCTTATCTGGAACCTCATTTCTGAAAATTTGAAAATTCCTCAAAAATTCGTCCAAAATCTTGATGTCTCCAATCTCTTGTTTTGTACGTTTTTTCCACGTGTCTTGACATCCAATGTATCCCTGCAAAGTTTGGTGAAGATCTGAGTATGTAGTTTTTGACCTTATATGGAGCCTCCTTTCTGAAAATTTGAAAATTCTTAAAAAATTCATCCAAAATCTTGATGTCTCCAATCTCTTGTTTTGTACGTTTTTTCCACGTTTCTTGACATCCAATGTATCCCTGCAAAGTTTGGTGAAGATCTGAGTATGTAGTTTTTGACCTTATATGGAACCTCCTTTCTGAAAATTTGAAAATTCTTAAAAAATTCGTCCAAAATCTTGATGTCCCCAATCCTATGTTTTGTATGTTTTTTCCACGTGTCTTGACATCCAATGTATCCATGCAAAGTTTGGTGAAGATCTGAGTATGTCGTTTTTGACCTTATCTGAAACCTCCCATTTGAAAATTTGAAAAATCTTAAAAAATTCGTCGAAAATCTTGATGTCTCCAATCTCTTGTTTTGTAAGTTTTTTCCACGTGTCTTGACATGCAAAGTATCCCTGCAACGTTTGGTGAAGATCTGAGTATGTAGTTTTTGACCTTATCTGGAACCTCCTATCTGAAAATTTGAAAATTCTTAAAAAATTCGTCCAAAATCTTGATGTCTCCAATCTCTTGTTTTGTACGTTTTTTCCACGTTTCTTGACATCCAATGTATCCCTGCAATGTTTGGTGAAGATCTGAGTATGTAGTTTTTGACCTTATATGGAACCTCCTATCTGAAAATTTGAAAATTCTTAAAAAATTCGTCCAAAATCTTGATATCCCCAATCCTATGTTTTGTATGTTTTTTCCACGTGTCTTGACATCCAATGTATCCCTGCAAAGTTTGGTGAAGATCTGAGTATGTAGTTTTTGACCTTATCTGGAACCTCCTATCTGAAAATTTGAAAATTTTTAAAAAATTCGTCCAAAATCTTGATGTCTTCAATCTCTTGTTTTGTACGTTTTTTCCACGTGTCTTGACTTCCAATGTATCCCTGCAAAGTTTGGTGAAGATCTGAGTATGTCGTTTTTGACCTTATCTGGAACATCCTTTCTGAAAATTTGAAAATTCTTAAAAAATTCGTCCAAAATCTTGATGTCTCCAATCTCTTGTTTTGTACGTTTTTTCCACGTGTCTTGACATCCAATGTATCCCTGCAAAGTTTGGTGAAGATCTGAGTATGTAGTTTTTGACCTTATATGGAACCTCCTATCTGAAAATTTGAAAATTCTTCAAAAATTCGTCCAAAATCTTGATGTCTCCAATCTCTTGTTTTGTACGTTTTTTCCACGTTTCTTGACATCCAATGTATCCCTGCAATGTTTGGTGAAGATCTGAGTATGTAGTTTTTGACCTTATATGGAACCTCCTATCTGAAAATTTGAGAATTCTTAAAAAATTTGACCAAAATCTTGATATCCCCAATCCTATGTTTTGTATGTTTTTTCCACGTGTCTTGACATCCAATGTATCCCTGCAAAGTTTGGTGAAGATCTGAGTATGTAGTTTTTGACCTTATCTGGAACATCCTTTCTGAAAATTTGAAAATTCTTAAAAAATTCGTCCAAAATCTTGATGTCTCCAATCTCTTGTTTTGTACGTTTTTTCCACGTGTCTTGACATCCATTGTGTCCCTGCAAAGTTTGGTGAAGATCTGAGTATGTAGTTTTGGACCTTATATGGAACCTACTTTCTGAAAATTTGAAAATTCTTAAAAAATTCGTCCAAAATCTTGATGTCTCCAATCTCTTGTTTTGTACGTTTTTTCCACGTGTCTTGACATCCAATGTATCCCTGCAAAGTTTGGTGAAGATCTGAGTATGTAGTTTTTGACCTTATATGGAACCTCCAATCTGAAAATTTGAAAATTCCTAAAAAATCCGTCTAAAATCTTGATGTCTCCACTCTCTTGTTTTGTACTTTTTTTCCACGTGTCTTGACATCCAATGTATCCCTGCAAAGTTTGGTGAAGATCTGAGTATGTAGTTTTTGACCTTATATGGAACCTCCTTTCTGAAAATTTGAGAATTCTTGAAAAATTCGTCCAAAATCTTGATGTCTCCAATCTCTTGTTTTGTACGTTTTTTCCACGTGTCTTGACATCCAATGTATCCATGCAAAATTTGGTGAAGATCTGAGTATGTAGTTTTTTACCTTATATGGAACATCCTTTCTGAAAATTTGAAAATTCTTAAAAAATTCGTCCAAAATCTTGATGTCTCCAATCTCTTGTTTTGTACGTTTTTTTCACGTGTCTTCACATCCAATGTATCCCTGCAAAGTTTGGTGAAGATCTGAGTATGTAGTTTTTGACCTTATCTGGAACCTCTCATCTGAAAATTTGAAAATTCCTAAAAAATCCGTCCAAAATCTTGATGACACCAATCTCTTGTTTTGTACGTTTTTTCCACGTGTCTTGACATCCAATGTATCCCTGCAAAGTTTGGTGAAGATCTGAGTATGTAGTTTTTGACCTTATCTGGAACCTCGTTTCTGAAAATTTGAAAATTCTTCAAAAATTCGTCCAAAATCTTGATGTCTCCACTCTCTTGTTTTGTACGTTTTTTCCACGTGTCTTGACATCCAATGTATCCCTGCAAAGTTTGGTGAAGATCTGAGTATGTAGTTTTTGACCTTATATGGAGCCTCCTTTCTGAAAATTTGAAAATTCTTAAAAAATTCGTCGAAAATCTTGATGTCTCCAATCTCTTGTTTTGTACGTTTTTTCCACGTGTCTTGACATGCAAAGTATCCCTGCAACGTTTGGTGAAGATCTGAGTATGTAGTTTTTGACCTTATCTGGAACCTCCTTTCTGAAAATTTGAAAATTCTTAAAAAATTCGTCCAAAATCTTGATGTCTCCAATCTCTTGTTTTGTACGTTTTTTCCACGTTTCTTGACATCCAATGTATCCCTGCAATGTTTGGTGAAGATCTGAGTATGTAGTTTTTGACCTTATATGGAACCTCCTATCTGAAAATTTGAAAATTCTTAAAAAATTTGACCAAAATCTTGATATCCCCAATCCTATGTTTTGTATGTTTTTTCCACGTGTCTTGACATCCAATGTATCCCTGCAAAGTTTGGTGAAGATCTGAGTATGTAGTTTTTGACCTTATCTGGAACCTCCTATCTGAAAATTTGAAAATTTTTAAAAAATTCGTCCAAAATCTTGATGTCTTCAATCTCTTGTTTTGTACGTTTTTTCCACGTGTCTTGACCTCCAATGTATCCCTGCAAAGTTTGGTGAAGATCTGAGTATGTCGTTTTTGACCTTATGTGGAACATCCTTTCTGAAAATTTGAAAATTCTTAAAAAATTCGTCCAAAATCTTGATGTCTCCAATCTCTTGTTTTGTACGTTTTTTCCACGTGTCTTGACATCCAATGTATCCCTGCAAAGTTTGGTGAAGATCTGAGTATGTAGTTTTTGAACTTATATGGAACCTCCTTTCTGAAAAATTGAAAATTCTTAAAAAATTCGTCCAAAATCTTGATGTCCCCAATCTCTTGTTTTGTACGTTTTTTACACGTGTCTTGACATCCAATGTATCCATGCAAAGTTTGGTGAAGATCTGAGTATGTCGTTTTTGACCTTATCTGGAACCTCCTATCTGAAAATTTGAAAATTTTTAAAAAATTCGTCCAAAATCTTGATGTCTTCAATCTCTTGTTTTGTACGTTTTTTCCACGTGTCTTGACCTCCAATGTATCCCTGCAAAGTTTGGTGAAGATCTGAGTATGTCGTTTTTGACCTTATGTGGAACATCCTTTCTGAAAATTTGAAAATTCTTAAAAAATTCGTCCAAAATCTTGATGTCTCCAATCTCTTGTTTTGTACGTTTTTTTCACGTGTCTTGACATCCAATGTATCCCTGCAAAGTTTGGTGAAGATCTGAGTATGTAGTTTTTGAACTTATATGGAACCTCCTTTCTGAAAATTTGAAAATTCTTAAAAAATTCGTCCAAAATCTTGATGTCCCCAATCTCTTGTTTTGTACGTTTTTTACACGTGTCTTGACATCCAATGTATCCCTGCAATGTTTGGTGAAGATCTGAGTATGTAGTTTTTGACCTTATATGGAACCTCCTATCTGAAAATTTGAGAATTCTTAAAAAATTTGACCAAAATCTTGATATCCCCAATCCTATGTTTTGTATGTTTTTTCCACGTGTCTTGACATCCAGTGTATCGCTGCAAATTTTAGTGGAGATCTGAGTATGTAGTTTTTGACCTTATCTGGAACCTCCTATCTGAAAATTTGAAAATTTTTAAAAAATTCGTCCAAAATCTTGATGTCTTCAATCTCTTGTTTTGTACGTTTTTTCCACGTGTCTTGACCTCCAATGTATCCCTGCAAAGTTTGGTGAAGATCTGAGTATGTCGTTTTTGACCTTATCTGGAACATCCTTTCTGAAAATTTGAAAATTCTTAAAAAATTCGTCCAAAATCTTGATGTCTCCAATCTCTTGTTTTGTACGTTTTTTCCACGTGTCTTGACATCCAATGTATCCCTGCAAAGTTTGGTGAAGATCTGAGTATGTCGTTTTTGACCTTATCTGGAACATCCTTTCTGAAAATTTGAAAATTCTTAAAAAATTCGTCCAAAATCTTGATGTCTCCAATCTCTTGTTTTGTACGTTTTTTCCACGTGTCTTGACATCCAATGTATCCCTGCAAAGTTTGGTGAAGATCTGAGTATGTAGTTTTTGACCTTATATGGAACCTCCCATCTGAAAATTTGAAAATTCCTAAAAAATTCGTCTAAAATCTTGATGTCTCCACTCTCTTGTTTTGTACTTTTTTTCCACGTGTCTTGACATCCAATGTATCCCTGCAAAGTTTGGTGAAGATCTGAGTATGTAGTTTTTGCCCTTATATAGAACCTCCTTTCTGAAAATTTGAAAATTCTTAAAAAATTCGACCAAAATCTTGATGTCTCCAATCCTATGTTTTGTATGTTTTTCCACGTGTCTTGACATCCAATGTATCCATGCAAAGTTTGGTGAAGATCTGAGTATGTAGTTTTTGACCTTATATGGAACCTCCTATCTGAAAATTTGAGAATTCTTAAAAAAATTGACCAAAATCTTGATATCCCCAATCCTATGTTTTGTATGTTTTTTCCACGTGTCTTGACATCCAATGTATCCCTGCAAAGTTTGGTGAAGATCTGAGTATGTAGTTTTTGACCTTATCTGGAACATCCTTTCTGAAAATTTGAAAATTCTTAAAAAATTCGTCCAAAATCTTGATGTCTCCAATCTCTTGTTTTGTACGTTTTTTCCACGTGTCTTGACATCCATTGTATCCCTGCAAAGTTTGGTGAAGATCTGAGTATGTAGTTTTGGACCTTATATGGAACCTACTTTCTGAAAATTTGAAAATTCTTAAAAAATTCGTCCAAAATCTTGATGTCTCCAATCTCTTGTTTTGTACGTTTTTTCCACGTGTCTTGACATCCAATGTATCCCTGCAAAGTTTGGTGAAGATCTGAGTATGTAGTTTTTGACCTTATATGGAACCTCCCATCTGAAAATTTGAAAATTCCTAAAAAATCCGTCTAAAATCTTGATGTCTCCACTCTCTTGTTTTGTACTTTTTTTCCACGTGTCTTGACATCCAATGTATCCCTGCAAAGTTTGGTGAAGATCTGAGTATGTAGTTTTTGACCTTATATGGAACCTCCTTTCTGAAAATTTGAGAATTCTTGAAAAATTCGTCCAAAATCTTGATGTCTCCAATCTCTTGTTTTGTACGTTTTTTCCACGTGTCTTGACATCCAATGTATCCATGCAAAGTTGGGTGAAGATCTGAGTATGTAGTTTTTTACCTTATATGGAACATCCTTTCTGAAAATTTGAAAATTCTTAAAAAATTCGTCCAAAATCTTGATGTCTCCAATCTCTTGTTTTGTACGTTTTTTTCACGTGTCTTCACATCCAATGTATCCCTGCAAAGTTTGGTGAAGATCTGAGTATGTAGTTTTTGACCTTATCTGGAACCTCTCATCTGAAAATTTGAAAATTCCTAAAAAATACGTCCAAAATCTTGATGACACCAATCTCTTGTTTTGTACGTTTTTTCCACGTGTCTTGACATCCAATGTATCCCTGCAAAGTTTGGTGAAGATCTGAGTATGTAGTTTTTGACCTTATCTGGAACCTCGTTTCTGAAAATTTGAAAATTCTTCAAAAATTCGTCCAAAATCTTGATGTCTCCACTCTCTTGTTTTGTACGTTTTTTCCACGTGTCTTGACATCCAATGTATCCCTGCAAAGTTTGGTGAAGATCTGAGTATGTAGTTTTTGACCTTATATGGAGCCTCCTTTCTGAAAATTTGAAAATTCTTAAAAAATTCGTCGAAAATCTTGATGTCTCCAATCTCTTGTTTTGTACGTTTTTTCCACGTGTCTTGACATGCAAAGTATCCCTGCAACGTTTGGTGAAGATCTGAGTATGTAGTTTTTGACCTTATCTGGAACCTCCTATCTGAAAATTTGAAAATTCTTAAAAAATTCGTCCAAAATCTTGATGTCTCCAATCTCTTGTTTTGTACGTTTTTTCCACGTTTCTTGACATCCAATGTATCCCTGCAATGTTTGGTGAAGATCTGAGTATGTAGTTTTTGACCTTATATGGAACCTCCTATCTGAAAATTTGAAAATTCTTAAAAAATTTGACCAAAATCTTGATATCCCCAATCCTATGTTTTGTATGTTTTTTCCACGTGTCTTGACATCCAATGTATCCCTGCAAAGTTTGGTGAAGATCTGAGTATGTAGTTTTTGACCTTATCTGGAACCTCCTATCTGAAAATTTGAAAATTTTTAAAAAATTCGTCCAAAATCTTGATGTCTTCAATCTCTTGTTTTGTACGTTTTTTCCACGTGTCTTGACCTCCAATGTATCCCTGCAAAGTTTGGTGAAGATCTGAGTATGTCGTTTTTGACCTTATGTGGAACATCCTTTCTGAAAATTTGAAAATTCTTAAAAAATTCGTCCAAAATCTTGATGTCTCCAATCTCTTGTTTTGTACGTTTTTTCCACGTATCTTGACATCCAATGTATCCCTGCAAAGTTTGGTGAAGATCTGAGTATGTAGTTTTTGAACTTATATGGAACCTCCTTTCTGAAAATTTGAAAATTCTTAAAAAATTCGTCCAAAATCTTGATGTCCCCAATCTCTTGTTTTGTACGTTTTTTACACGTGTCTTGACATCCAATGTATCCATGCAAAGTTTGGTGAAGATCTGAGTATGTCGTTTTTGACCTTATCTGGAACCTCCTATCTGAAAATTTGAAAATTTTTAAAAAATTCGTCCAAAATCTTGATGTCTTCAATCTCTTGTTTTGTACGTTTTTTCCACGTGTCTTGACCTCCAATGTATCCCTGCAAAGTTTGGTGAAGATCTGAGTATGTCGTTTTTGACCTTATGTGGAACATCCTTTCTGAAAATTTGAAAATTCTTAAAAAATTCTTCCAAAATCTTGATGTCTCCAATCTCTTGTTTTGTACGTTTTTTTCACGTGTCTTGACATCCAATGTATCCCTGCAAAGTTTGGTGAAGATCTGAGTATGTAGTTTTTGAACTTATATGGAACCTCCTTTCTGAAAATTTGAAAATTCTTAAAAAATTCGTCCAAAATCTTGATGTCCCCAATCTCTTGCTTTGTACGTTTTTTACACGTGTCTTGACATCCAATGTATCCCTGCAATGTTTGGTGAAGATCTGAGTATGTAGTTTTTGACCTTATATGGAACCTCCTATCTGAAAATTTGAGAATTCTTAAAAAATTTGACCAAAATCTTGATATCCCCAATCCTATGTTTTGTATGTTTTTTCCACGTGTCTTGACATCCAGTGTATCGCTGCAAATTTTAGTGGAGATCTGAGTATGTAGTTTTTGACCTTATCTGGAACCTCCTATCTGAAAATTTGAAAATTTTTAAAAAATTCGTCCAAAATCTTGATGTCTTCAATCTCTTGTTTTGTACGTTTTTTCCACGTGTCTTGACCTCCAATGTATCCCTGCAAAGTTTGGTGAAGATCTGAGTATGTCGTTTTTGACCTTATCTGGAACATCCTTTCTGAAAATTTGAAAATTCTTAAAAAATTCGTCCAAAATCTTGATGTCTCCAATCTCTTGTTTTGTACGTTTTTTCCACGTGTCTTGACATCCAATGTATCCCTGCAAAGTTTGGTGAAGATCTGAGTATGTCGTTTTTGACCTTATCTGGAACATCCTTTCTGAAAATTTGAAAATTCTTAAAAAATTCGTCCAAAATCTTGATGTCTCCAATCTCTTGTTTTGTACGTTTTTTCCACGTGTCTTGACATCCAATGTATCCCTGCAAAGTTTGGTGAAGATCTGAGTATGTAGTTTTTGACCTTATATGGAACCTCCCATCTGAAAATTTGAAAATTCCTAAAAAATTCGTCTAAAATCTTGATGTCTCCACTCTCTTGTTTTGTACTTTTTTTCCACGTGTCTTGACATCCAATGTATCCCTGCAAAGTTTGGTGAAGATCTGAGTATGTAGTTTTTGCCCTTATATAGAACCTCCTTTCTGAAAATTTGAAAATTCTTAAAAAATTCGACCAAAATCTTGATGTCTCCAATCCTATGTTTTGTATGTTTTTCCACGTGTCTTGACATCCAATGTATCCATGCAAAGTTTGGTGAAGATCTGAGTATGTAGTTTTTGACCTTATGTGGAACCTCCTATCTGAAAATTTGAGAATTCTTGAAAAATTCGTCCAAAATCTTGATGTCTCCAATCTCTTGTTTTGTACGTTTTTTCCACGTGTCTTGACATCCAATGTATCCCTGCAAAGTTTGGTGAAGATCTGAGTATGTAGTTTTTGACCTTATCTGGAACCTACCATCTGAAAATTTGAAAATTCCTAAAAAATCCGTCCAAAATCTTGATGACCTCAATCTCTTGTTTTGTACGTTTTTTCCACGTGTCTTGACATCCAATGTATCCCTGCAATGTTTGGTGAAGATCTGAGTATGTAGTTTTTGACCTTATATGGAACCTCTTATCTGAAAATTTGAAAATTCTTAAAAATATTTGACCAAAATCTTGATGTCCCCAATCCTATGTTTTGTATGTTTTTTCCACGTGTCTTGACATCCAATGTATCCCTGCAAAGTTTGGTGAAGATCTGAGTATGTAGTTTTAGACCTTATCTGGAACCTCATTTCTGAAAATTTGAAAATTCCTCAAAAATTCGTCCAAAATCTTGATGTCTCCAATCTCTTGTTTTGTACGTTTTTTCCACGTGTCTTGACATCCAATGTATCCCTGCAAAGTTTGGTGAAGATCTGAGTATGTAGTTTTTGACCTTATATGGAGCCTCCTTTCTGAAAATTTGAAAATTCTTAAAAAATTCATCCAAAATCTTGATGTCTCCAATCTCTTGTTTTGTACGTTTTTTCCACGTTTCTTGACATCCAATGTATCCCTGCAAAGTTTGGTGAAGATCTGAGTATGTAGTTTTTGACCTTATATGGAACCTCCTTTCTGAAAATTTGAAAATTCTTAAAAAATTCGTCCAAAATCTTGATGTCTCCAATCTCTTGTTTTGTACGTTTTTTCCACGTTTCTTGACATCCAATGTATCCCTGCAATGTTTGGTGAAGATCTGAGTATGTAGTTTTTGACCTTATATGGAACCTCCTATCTGAAAATTTGAAAATTCTTAAAAAAATTGACCAAAATCTTGATATCCCCAATCCTATGTTTTGTATGTTTTTTCCACGTGTCTTGACATCCAATGTATCCCTGCAAAGTTTGGTGAAGATCTGAGTATGTAGTTTTTGACCTTATCTGGAACCTCCTATCTGAAAATTTGAAAATTTTTAAAAAAATCGTCCAAAATCTTGATGTCTTCAATCTCTTGTTTTGTACGTTTTTTCCACATGTCTTGACCTCCAATGTATCCCTGCAAAGTTTGGTGAAGATCTGAGTATGTCGTTTTTGACCTTATGTGGAACATCCTTTCTGAAAATTTGAAAATTCTTAAAAAATTCGTCCAAAATCTTGATGTCTCCAATCTCTTGTTTTGTACGTTTTTTCCAAGTGTCTTGACATCCAATGTATCCCTGCAAAGTTTGGTGAAGATCTGAGTATGTAGTTTTTGAACTTATATGGAACCTCCTTTCTGAAAATTTGAAAATTCTTAAAAAATTCGTCCAAAATCTTGATGTCCCCAATCTCTTGTTTTGTACGTTTTTTACACGTGTCTTGACATCCAATGTATCCATGCAAAGTTTGGTGAAGATCTGAGTATGTCGTTTTTGACCTTATCTGGAACCTCCTATCTGAAAATTTGAAAATTTTTAAAAAATTCGTCCAAAATCTTGATGTCTTCAATCTCTTGTTTTGTACGTTTTTTCCACGTGTCTTGACCTCCAATGTATCCCTGCAAAGTTTGGTGAAGATCTGAGTATGTCGTTTTTGACCTTATGTGGAACATCCTTTCTGAAAATTTGAAAATTCTTAAAAAATTCGTCCAAAATCTTGATGTCTCCAATCTCTTGTTTTGTACGTTTTTTCCAAGTGTCTTGACATCCAATGTATCCCTGCAAAGTTTGGTGAAGATCTGAGTATGTAGTTTTTGACCTTATATGGAACCTCCCATCTGAAAATTTGAAAATTCCTAAAAAATCCGTCTAAAATCTTGATGTCTCCACTCTCTTGTTTTGTACTTTTTTTCCACGTGTCTTGACATCCAATGTATCCCTGCAAAGTTTGGTGAAGATCTGAGTATGTAGTTTTGACCTTATATGGAACCTCCTTTCTGAAAATTTGAGAATTCTTGAAAAATTCGTCCAAAATCTTGATGTCTCCAATCTCTTGTTTTGTACGTTTTTTCCACGTGTCTTGACATCCAATGTATCCATGCAAAGTTGGGTGAAGATCTGAGTATGTAGTTTTTTACCTTATATGGAACATCCTTTCTGAAAATTTGAAAATTCTTAAAAAATTCGTCCAAAATCTTGATGTCTCCAATCTCTTGTTTTGTACGTTTTTTTCACGTGTCTTCACATCCAATGTATCCCTGCAAAGTTTGGTGAAGATCTGAGTATGTAGTTTTTGACCTTATCTGGAACCTCTCATCTGAAAATTTGAAAATTCCTAAAAAATCCGTCCAAAATCTTGATGACACCAATCTCTTGTTTTGTACGTTTTTTCCACGTGTCTTGACATCCAATGTATCCCTGCAAAGTTTGGTGAAGATCTGAGTATGTAGTTTTTGACCTTATCTGGAACCTCGTTTCTGAAAATTTGAAAATTCTTCAAAAATTCGTCCAAAATCTTGATGTCTCCACTCTCTTGTTTTGTACGTTTTTTCCACGTGTCTTGACATCCAATGTATCCCTGCAAAGTTTGGTGAAGATCTGAGTATGTAGTTTTTGACCTTATATGGAGCCTCCTTTCTGAAAATTTGAAAATTCTTAAAAAATTCGTCGAAAATCTTGATGTCTCCAATCTCTTGTTTTGTACGTTTTTTCCACGTGTCTTGACATGCAAAGTATCCCTGCAACGTTTGGTGAAGATCTGAGTATGTAGTTTTTGACCTTATCTGGAACCTCCTATCTGAAAATTTGAAAATTCTTAAAAAATTCGTCCAAAATCTTGATGTCTCCAATCTCTTGTTTTGTACGTTTTTTCCACGTTTCTTGACATCCAATGTATCCCTGCAAAGTTTGGTGAAGATCTGAGTATGTCGTTTTTGACCTTATGTGGAACATCCTTTCTGAAAATTTGAAAATTCTTAAAAAATTCTTCCAAAATCTTGATGTCTCCAATCTCTTGTTTTGTACGTTTTTTTCACGTGTCTTGACATCCAATGTATCCCTGCAAAGTTTGGTGAAGATCTGAGTATGTAGTTTTTGAACTTATATGGAACCTCCTTTCTGAAAATTTGAAAATTCTTAAAAAATTCGTCCAAAATCTTGATGTCCCCAATCTCTTGCTTTGTACGTTTTTTACACGTGTCTTGACATCCAATGTATCCCTGCAATGTTTGGTGAAGATCTGAGTATGTAGTTTTTGACCTTATATGGAACCTCCTATCTGAAAATTTGAGAATTCTTAAAAAATTTGACCAAAATCTTGATATCCCCAATCCTATGTTTTGTATGTTTTTTCCACGTGTCTTGACATCCAGTGTATCGCTGCAAATTTTAGTGGAGATCTGAGTATGTAGTTTTTGACCTTATCTGGAACCTCCTATCTGAAAATTTGAAAATTTTTAAAAAATTCGTCCAAAATCTTGATGTCTTCAATCTCTTGTTTTGTACGTTTTTTCCACGTGTCTTGACCTCCAATGTATCCCTGCAAAGTTTGGTGAAGATCTGAGTATGTCGTTTTTGACCTTATCTGGAACATCCTTTCTGAAAATTTGAAAATTCTTAAAAAATTCGTCCAAAATCTTGATGTCTCCAATCTCTTGTTTTGTACGTTTTTTCCACGTGTCTTGACATCCAATGTATCCCTGCAAAGTTTGGTGAAGATCTGAGTATGTCGTTTTTGACCTTATCTGGAACATCCTTTCTGAAAATTTGAAAATTCTTAAAAAATTCGTCCAAAATCTTGATGTCTCCAATCTCTTGTTTTGTACGTTTTTTCCACGTGTCTTGACATCCAATGTATCCCTGCAAAGTTTGGTGAAGATCTGAGTATGTAGTTTTTGACCTTATATGGAACCTCCCATCTGAAAATTTGAAAATTCCTAAAAAATTCGTCTAAAATCTTGATGTCTCCACTCTCTTGTTTTGTACTTTTTTTCCACGTGTCTTGACATCCAATGTATCCCTGCAAAGTTTGGTGAAGATCTGAGTATGTAGTTTTTGCCCTTATATAGAACCTCCTTTCTGAAAATTTGAAAATTCTTAAAAAATTCGACCAAAATCTTGATGTCTCCAATCCTATGTTTTGTATGTTTTTCCACGTGTCTTGACATCCAATGTATCCATGCAAAGTTTGGTGAAGATCTGAGTATGTAGTTTTTGACCTTATATGGAACCTCCTATCTGAAAATTTGAGAATTCTTGAAAAATTCGTCCAAAATCTTGATGTCTCCAATCTCTTGTTTTGTACGTTTTTTCCACGTGTCTTGACATCCAATGTATCCCTGCAAAGTTTGGTGAAGATCTGAGTATGTAGTTTTTGACCTTATCTGGAACCTACCATCTGAAAATTTGAAAATTCCTAAAAAATCCGTCCAAAATCTTGATGACCTCAATCTCTTGTTTTGTACGTTTTTTCCACGTGTCTTGACATCCAATGTATCCCTGCAATGTTTGGTGAAGATCTGAGTATGTAGTTTTTGACCTTATATGGAACCTCTTATCTGAAAATTTGAAAATTCTTAAAAATATTTGACCAAAATCTTGATGTCCCCAATCCTATGTTTTGTATGTTTTTTCCACGTGTCTTGACATCCAATGTATCCCTGCAAAGTTTGGTGAAGATATGAGTATGTAGTTTTAGACCTTATCTGGAACCTCATTTCTGAAAATTTGAAAATTCCTCAAAAATTCGTCCAAAATCTTGATGTCTCCAATCTCTTGTTTTGTACGTTTTTTCCACGTGTCTTGACATCCAATGTATCCCTGCAAAGTTTGGTGAAGATCTGAGTATGTAGTTTTTGACCTTATATGGAGCCTCCTTTCTGAAAATTTGAAAATTCTTAAAAAATTCATCCAAAATCTTGATGTCTCCAATCTCTTGTTTTGTACGTTTTTTCCACGTTTCTTGACATCCAATGTATCCCTGCAAAGTTTGGTGAAGATCTGAGTATGTAGTTTTTGACCTTATATGGAACCTCCTTTCTGAAAATTTGAAAATTCTTAAAAAATTCGTCCAAAATCTTGATGTCTCCAATCTCTTGTTTTCTACGTTTTTTCCACGTTTCTTGACATCCAATGTATCCCTGCAAAGTTTGGTGAAGATCTGAGTATGTAGTTTTTGACCTTATATGGAACCTCCTATCTGAAAATTTGAAAATTCTTAAAAAAATTGACCAAAATCTTGATATTACCAATCCTATGTTTTGTATGTTTTTTCCACGTGTCTTGACATCCAATGTATCCCTGCAAAGTTTGGTGAAGATCTGAGTATGTAGTTTTTGACCTTATCTGGAACCTCCTATCTGAAAATTTGAAAATTTTTAAAAAATTCGTCCAAAATCTTGATGTCTTCAATCTCTTGTTTTGTACGTTTTTTCCACATGTCTTGACCTCCAATGTATCCCTGCAAAGTTTGGTGAAGATCTGAGTATGTCGTTTTTGACCTTATGTGGAACATCCTTTCTGAAAATTTGAAAATTCTTAAAAAATTCGTCCAAAATCTTGATGTCTCCAATCTCTTGTTTTGTACGTTTTTTCCAAGTGTCTTGACATCCAATGTATCCCTGCAAAGTTTGGTGAAGATCTGAGTATGTAGTTTTTGAACTTATATGGAACCTCCTTTCTGAAAATTTGAAAATTCTTAAAAAATTCGTCCAAAATCTTGATGTCCCCAATCTCTTGTTTTGTACGTTTTTTACACGTGTCTTGACATCCAATGTATCCCTGCAAAGTTTGGTGAAGATCTGAGTTTGTAGTTTTTGACCTTATCTGGAACCTCCTATCTGAAAATTTGAAAATTTTTAAAAAATTCGTCCAAAATCTTGATGTCTTCAATCTCTTGTTTTGTACGTTTTTTCCACATGTCTTGACCTCCAATGTATCCCTGCAAAGTTTGGTGAAGATCTGAGTATGTCGTTTTTGACCTTATGTGGAACATCCTTTCTGAAAATTTGAAAATTCTTAAAAAATTCGTCCAAAATCTTGATGTCTCCAATCTCTTGTTTTGTACGTTTTTTCCAAGTGTCTTGACATCCAATGTATCCCTGCAAAGTTTGGTGAAGATCTGAGTATGTAGTTTTTGAACTTATATGGAACCTCCTTTCTGAAAATTTGAAAATTCTTAAAAAATTCGTCCAAAATCTTGATGTCCCCAATCTCTTGTTTTGTACGTTTTTTACACGTGTCTTGACATCCAATGTATCCATGCAAAGTTTGGTGAAGATCTGAGTATGTCGTTTTTGACCTTATCTGGAACCTCCTATCTGAAAATTTGAAAATTTTTAAAAAATTCGTCCAAAATCTTGATGTCTTCAATCTCTTGTTTTGTACGTTTTTTCCACGTGTCTTGACCTCCAATGTATCCCTGCAAAGTTTGGTGAAGATCTGAGTATGTCGTTTTTGACCTTATGTGGAACATCCTTTCTGAAAATTTGAAAATTCTTAAAAAATTCGTCCAAAATCTTGATGTCTCCAATCTCTTGTTTTGTACGTTTTTTTCACGTGTCTTGACATCCAATGTATCCCTGCAAAGTTTGGTGAAGATCTGAGTATGTAGTTTTTGAACTTATATGGAACCTCCTTTCTGAAAATTTGAAAATTCTTAAAAAATTCGTCCAAAATCTTGATGTCCCCAATCTCTTGTTTTGAACGTTTTTTACACGTGTCTTGACATCCAATGTATCCGTGCAAAGTTTGGTGAAGATCTGAGTATGTCGTTTTTGACCTTATCTGGAACCTCCCATCTGAAAATTTGAAAATTCTTCAAAAATTCGTCGAAAATCTTGATGTCTCCAATCTCTTGTTTTGTACGTTTTTTCCACGTGTCTTGACATGCAAAGTATCCCTGCAACGTTTGGTGAAGATCTGAGTATGTAGTTTTTGACCTTATCTGGAACCTCCTATCTGAAAATTTGAAAATTCTTCAAAAATTCGTCCAAAATCTTGATGTCTCCAATCTCTTGTTTTGTACGTTTTTTCCACGTTTCTTGACATCCAATGTATCCCTGCAATGTTTGGTGAAGATCTGAGTATGTAGTTTTTGACCTTATATGGAACCTCCTATCTGAAAATTTGAGAATTCTTAAAAAATTTGACCAAAATCTTGATATCCCCAATCCTATGTTTTGTATGTTTTTTCCACGTGTCTTGACATCCAGTGTATCGCTGCAAATTTTAGTGGAGATCTGAGTATGTAGTTTTTGACCTTATCTGGAACCTCCTATCTGAAAATTTGAAAATTTTTAAAAAATTCGTCCAAAATCTTGATGTCTTCAATCTCTTGTTTTGTACGTTTTTTCCACGTGTCTTGACCTCCAATGTATCCCTGCAAAGTTTGGTGAAGATCTGAGTATGTCGTTTTTGACCTTATCTGGAACATCCTTTCTGAAAATTTGAAAATTCTTAAAAAATTCGTCCAAAATCTTGATGTCTCCAATCTCTTGTTTTGTACGTTTTTTCCACGTGTCTTGACATCCAATGTATCCCTGCAAAGTTTGGTGAAGATCTGAGTATGTCGTTTTTGACCTTATCTGGAACATCCTTTCTGAAAATTTGAAAATTCTTAAAAAATTCGTCCAAAATCTTGATGTCTCCAATCTCTTGTTTTGTACGTTTTTTCCACGTGTCTTGACATCCAATGTATCCCTGCAAAGTTTGGTGAAGATCTGAGTATGTAGTTTTTGACCTTATATGGAACCTCCCATCTGAAAATTTGAAAATTCCTAAAAAATTCGTCTAAAATCTTGATGTCTCCACTCTCTTGTTTTGTACTTTTTTTCCACGTGTCTTGACATCCAATGTATCCCTGCAAAGTTTGGTGAAGATCTGAGTATGTAGTTTTTGCCCTTATATAGAACCTCCTTTCTGAAAATTTGAAAATTCTTAAAAAATTCGACCAAAATCTTGATGTCTCCAATCCTATGTTTTGTATGTTTTTCCACGTGTCTTGACATCCAATGTATCCATGCAAAGTTTGGTGAAGATCTGAGTATGTAGTTTTTGACCTTATATGGAACCTCCTATCTGAAAATTTGAGAATTCTTAAAAAATTCGTCCAAAATCTTGATGTCTCCAATCTCTTGTTTTGTACGTTTTTTCCACGTGTCTTGACATCCAATGTATCCCTGCAAAGTTTGGTGAAGATCTGAGTTTGTAGTTTTTGACCTTATATGGAACCTCCCATCTGAAAATTTGAAAATTCCTAAAAAATCCGTCTAAAATCTTGATGTCTCCACTCTCTTGTTTTGTACTTTTTTTCCACGTGTCTTGACATCCAATGTATCCCTGCAAAGTTTGGTGAAGATCTTAGTATGTCGTTTTTGACCTTATATGTAACCTCCTTTCTGAAAATTTGAAAATTCTTAAAAAATTCGACCAAAATCTTGATGTCTCCAATCCTATGTTTTGTATGTTTTTCCCCCGTGTCTTGACATCCAATGTATCCATGCAAAGTTTGGTGAAGATCTGAGTATGTAGTTTTTGACCTTATATGGAACCTCCTATCTGAAAATTTGAGAATTCTTGAAAAATTCGTCCAAAATCTTGATGTCTCCAATCTCTTGTTTTGTACGTTTTTTCCACGTGTCTTGACATGCAAAGTATCCCTGCAACGTTTGGTGAAGATCTGAGTATGTAGTTTTTGACCTTATCTGGAACCTCCTATCTGAAAATTTGAAAATTCTTAAAAAATTCGTCCAAAATCTTGATGTCTCCAATCTCTTGTTTTGTACGTTTTTTCCACGTTTCTTGACATCCAATGTATCCCTGCAATGTTTGGTGAAGATCTGAGTATGTAGTTTTTGACCTTATATGGAACCTCCTATCTGAAAATTTGAAAATTCTTAAAAAATTTGACCAAAATCTTGATATCCCCAATCCTATGTTTTGTATGTTTTTTCCACGTGTCTTGACATCCAATGTATCCCTGCAAAGTTTGGTGAAGATCTGAGTATGTAGTTTTTGACCTTATCTGGAACCTCCTATCTGAAAATTTGAAAATTCTTAAAAAATTCGTCCAAAATCTTGATGTCTCCAATCTCTTGTTTTGTACGTTTTTTCCACGTTTCTTGACATCCAATGTATCCCTGCAATGTTTGGTGAAGATCTGAGTATGTAGTTTTTGACCTTATATGGAACCTCCTATCTGAAAATTTGAAAATTCTTAAAAAATTCGTCCAAAATCTTGATATCCCCAATCCTATGTTTTGTATGTTTTTTCCACGTGTCTTGACATCCAATGTATCCCTGCAAAGTTTGGTGAAGATCTGAGTATGTAGTTTTTGACCTTATCTGGAACCTCCTATCTGAAAATTTGAAAATTTTTAAAAAATTCGTCAAAAATCTTGATGTCTTCAATCTCTTGTTTTGTACGTTTTTTCCACGTGTCTTGACTTCCAATGTATCCCTGCAAAGTTTGGTGAAGATCTGAGTATGTCGTTTTTGACCTTATCTGGAACATCCTTTCTGAAAATTTGAAAATTCTTAAAAAATTCGTCCAAAATCTTGATGTCTCCAATCTCTTGTTTTGTACGTTTTTTCCACGTGTCTTGACATCCAATGTATCCCTGCAAAGTTTGGTGAAGATCTGAGTATGTAGTTTTTGACCTTATATGGAACCTCCTATCTGAAAATTTGAAAATTCTTCAAAAATTCGTCCAAAATCTTGATGTCTCCAATCTCTTGTTTTGTACGTTTTTTCCACGTTTCTTGACATCCAATGTATCCCTGCAATGTTTGGTGAAGATCTGAGTATGTAGTTTTTGACCTTATATGGAACCTCCTATCTGAAAATTTGAGAATTCTTAAAAAATTTGACCAAAATCTTGATATCCCCAATCCTATGTTTTGTATGTTTTTTCCACGTGTCTTGACATCCAATGTATCCCTGCAAAGTTTGGTGAAGATCTGAGTATGTAGTTTTTGACCTTATCTGGAACATCCTTTCTGAAAATTTGAAAATTCTTAAAAAATTCGTCCAAAATCTTGATGTCTCCAATCTCTTGTTTTGTACGTTTTTTCCACGTGTCTTGACATCCATTGTATCCCTGCAAAGTTTGGTGAAGATCTGAGTATGTAGTTTTGGACCTTATATGGAACCTACTTTCTGAAAATTTGAAAATTCTTAAAAAATTCGTCCAAAATCTTGATGTCTCCAATCTCTTGTTTTGTACGTTTTTTCCACGTGTCTTGACATCCAATGTATCCCTGCAAAGTTTGGTGAAGATCTGAGTATGTAGTTTTTGACCTTATATGGAACCTCCCATCTGAAAATTTGAAAATTCCTAAAAAATCCGTCTAAAATCTTGATGTCTCCACTCTCTTGTTTTGTACTTTTTTTCCACGTGTCTTGACATCCAATGTATCCCTGCAAAGTTTGGTGAAGATCTGAGTATGTAGTTTTTGACCTTATATGGAACCTCCTTTCTGAAAATTTGAGAATTCTTGAAAAATTCGTCCAAAATCTTGATGTCTCCAATCTCTTGTTTTGTACGTTTTTTCCACGTGTCTTGACATCCAATGTATCCATGCAAAGTTTGGTGAAGATCTGAGTATGTAGTTTTTTACCTTATATGGAACATCCTTTCTGAAAATTTGAAAATTCTTAAAAAATTCGTCCAAAATCTTGATGTCTCCAATCTCTTGTTTTGTACGTTTTTTTCACGTGTCTTCACATCCAATGTATCCCTGCAAAGTTTGGTGAAGATCTGAGTATGTAGTTTTTGACCTTATCTGGAACCTCTCATCTGAAAATTTGAAAATTCCTAAAAAATCCGTCCAAAATCTTGATGACACCAATCTCTTGTTTTGTACGTTTTTTCCACGTGTCTTGACATCCAATGTATCCCTGCAAAGTTCGGTGAAGATCTGAGTATGTAGTTTTTGACCTTATCTGGAACCTCGTTTCTGAAAATTTGAAAATTCTTCAAAAATTCGTCCAAAATCTTGATGTCTCCACTCTCTTGTTTTGTACGTTTTTTCCACGTGTCTTGACATCCAATGTATCCCTGCAAAGTTTGGTGAAGATCTGAGTATGTAGTTTTTGACCTTATATGGAGCCTCCTTTCTGAAAATTTGAAAATTCTTAAAAAATTCGTCGAAAATCTTGATGTCTCCAATCTCTTGTTTTGTACGTTTTTCCACGTGTCTTGACATGCAAAGTATCCCTGCAAAGTTTGGTGAAGATCTGAGTATGTAGTTTTGGACCTTATATGGAACCTCCTTTCTGAAAATTTGAAAATTCTTAAAAAATTCGTCCAAAATCTTGATGTCCCCAATCTCTTGTTTTGTACGTTTTTTCCACGTGTCTTGACATCCAATGTATCCCTGCAAAGTTTGGTGAAGATCTGAGTATGTAGTTTTTGACCTTATCTGGAACCTCCTATCTGAAAATTTGAAAATTTTTAAAAAATTCGTCCAAAATCTTGATGTCTTCAATCTCTTGTTTTGTACGTTTTTTCCACGTGTCTTGACATCCAATGTATCCCTGCAAAGTTTGGTGAAGATCTGAGTATGTAGTTTTTGACCTTATCTGGAACCTCCTATCTGAAAATTTGAAAATTTTTAAAAAATTCGTCAAAAATCTTGATGTCTTCAATCTCTTGTTTTGTACGTTTTTTCCACGTGTCTTGACTTCCAATGTATCCCTGCAAAGTTTGGTGAAGATCTGAGTATGTCGTTTTTGACCTTATCTGGAACATCCTTTCTGAAAATTTGAAAATTCTTAAAAAATTCGTCCAAAATCTTGATGTCTCCAATCTCTTGTTTTGTACGTTTTTTCCACGTGTCTTGACATCCAATGTATCCCTGCAAAGTTTGGTGAAGATCTGAGTATGTAGTTTTTGACCTTATATGGAACCTCCTATCTGAAAATTTGAAAATTCTTCAAAAATTCGTCCAAAATCTTGATGTCTCCAATCTCTTGTTTTGTACGTTTTTTCCACGTTTCTTGACATCCAATGTATCCCTGCAATGTTTGGTGAAGATCTGAGTATGTAGTTTTTGACCTTATATGGAACCTCCTATCTGAAAATTTGAGAATTCTTAAAAAATTTGACCAAAATCTTGATATCCCCAATCCTATGTTTTGTATGTTTTTTCCACGTGTCTTGACATCCAATGTATCCCTGCAAAGTTTGGTGAAGATCTGAGTATGTAGTTTTTGACCTTATCTGGAACATCCTTTCTGAAAATTTGAAAATTCTTAAAAAATTCGTCCAAAATCTTGATGTCTCCAATCTCTTGTTTTGTACGTTTTTTCCACGTGTCTTGACATCCATTGTATCCCTGCAAAGTTTGGTGAAGATCTGAGTATGTAGTTTTGGACCTTATATGGAACCTACTTTCTGAAAATTTGAAAATTCTTAAAAAATTCGTCCAAAATCTTGATGTCTCCAATCTCTTGTTTTGTACGTTTTTTCCACGTGTCTTGACATCCAATGTATCCCTGCAAAGTTTGGTGAAGATCTGAGTATGTAGTTTTTGACCTTATATGGAACCTCCCATCTGAAAATTTGAAAATTCCTAAAAAATCCGTCTAAAATCTTGATGTCTCCACTCTCTTGTTTTGTACTTTTTTTCCACGTGTCTTGACATCCAATGTATCCCTGCAAAGTTTGGTGAAGATCTGAGTATGTAGTTTTTGACCTTATATGGAACCTCCTTTCTGAAAATTTGAGAATTCTTGAAAAATTCGTCCAAAATCTTGATGTCTCCAATCTCTTGTTTTGTACGTTTTTTCCACGTGTCTTGACATCCAATGTATCCATGCAAAGTTTGGTGAAGATCTGAGTATGTAGTTTTTTACCTTATATGGAACATCCTTTCTGAAAATTTGAAAATTCTTAAAAAATTCGTCCAAAATCTTGATGTCTCCAATCTCTTGTTTTGTACGTTTTTTTCACGTGTCTTCACATCCAATGTATCCCTGCAAAGTTTGGTGAAGATCTGAGTATGTAGTTTTTGACCTTATCTGGAACCTCTCATCTGAAAATTTGAAAATTCCTAAAAAATCCGTCCAAAATCTTGATGACACCAATCTCTTGTTTTGTACGTTTTTTCCACGTGTCTTGACATCCAATGTATCCCTGCAAAGTTCGGTGAAGATCTGAGTATGTAGTTTTTGACCTTATCTGGAACCTCGTTTCTGAAAATTTGAAAATTCTTCAAAAATTCGTCCAAAATCTTGATGTCTCCACTCTCTTGTTTTGTACGTTTTTTCCACGTGTCTTGACATCCAATGTATCCCTGCAAAGTTTGGTGAAGATCTGAGTATGTAGTTTTTGACCTTATATGGAGCCTCCTTTCTGAAAATTTGAAAATTCTTAAAAAATTCGTCGAAAATCTTGATGTCTCCAATCTCTTGTTTTGTACGTTTTTCCACGTGTCTTGACATGCAAAGTATCCCTGCAAAGTTTGGTGAAGATCTGAGTATGTAGTTTTGGACCTTATATGGAACCTCCTTTCTGAAAATTTGAAAATTCTTAAAAAATTCGTCCAAAATCTTGATGTCCCCAATCTCTTGTTTTGTACGTTTTTTCCACGTGTCTTGACATCCAATGTATCCCTGCAAAGTTTGGTGAAGATCTGAGTATGTAGTTTTTGACCTTATCTGGAACCTCCTATCTGAAAATTTGAAAATTTTTAAAAAATTCGTCCAAAATCTTGATGTCTTCAATCTCTTGTTTTGTACGTTTTTTCCACGTGTCTTGACCTCCAATGTATCCCTGCAAAGTATGGTGAAGATCTGAGTATGTCGTTTTTGACCTTATGTGGAACATCCTTTCTGAAAATTCGAAAATTCTTAAAAAATTCGTCCAAAATCTTGATGTCTCCAATCTCTTGTTTTGTACGTTTTTTCCACGTGTCTTGACATCCAATGTATCCCTGCAAAGTTTGGTGAAGATCTGAGTATGTAGTTTTTGAACTTATATGGAACCTCCTTTCTGAAAATTTGAAAATTCTTAAAAAATTCGTCCAAAATCTTGATGTCCCCAATCTCTTGTTTTGTACGTTTTTTACACGTGTCTTGACATCCAATGTATCCATGCAAAGTTTGGTGAAGATCTGAGTATGTCGTTTTTGAACTTATCTGGAACCTCCCATCTGAAAATTTGAAAATTCTTCAAAAATTCGTCGAAAATCTTCATGTCTCCAATCTCTTGTTTTGTACGTTTTTTCCACGTGTCTTGACATGCAAAGTATCCCTGCAACGTTTGGTGAAGATCTGAGTATGTAGTTTTTGACCTTATCTGGAACCTCCTATCTGAAAATTTGAAAATTCTTCAAAAATTCGTCCAAAATCTTGATGTCTCCAATCTCTTGTTTTGTACGTTTTTTCCACGTTTCTTGACATCCAATGTATCCCTGCAATGTTTGGTGAAGATCTGAGTATGTAGTTTTTGACCTTATATGGAACCTCCTATCTGAAAATTTGAGAATTCTTAAAAAATTTGACCAAAATCTTGATATCCCCAATCCTATGTTTTGTATGTTTTTTCCACGTGTCTTGACATCCAATGTATCGCTGCAAATTTTAGTGGAGATCTGAGTATGTAGTTTTTGACCTTATCTGGAACCTCCTATCTGAAAATTTGAAAATTTTTAAAAAATTCGTCCAAAATCTTGATGTCTTCAATCTCTTGTTTTGTACGTTTTTTCCACGTGTCTTGACCTCCAATGTATCCCTGCAAAGTTTGGTGAAGATCTGAGTATGTCGTTTTTGAACTTATCTGGAACATCCTTTCTGAAAATTTGAAAATTCTTAAAAAATTCGCCCAAAATCTTGATGTCTCCAATCTCTTGTTTTGTACGTTTTTTCCACGTGTCTTGACATCCAATGTATCCCTGCAAAGTTTGGTGAAGATCTGAGTATGTCGTTTTTGACCTTATCTGGAACATCCTTTCTGAAAATTTGAAAATTCTTAAAAAATTCGTCCAAAATCTTGATGTCTCCAATCTCTTGTTTTGTACGTTTTTTCCACGTGTCTTGACATCCAATGTATCCCTGCAAAGTTTGGTGAAGATCTGAGTATGTAATTTTTTGACCTTATATGGAACCTCCCATCTGAAAATTTGAAAATTCCTAAAAAATTCGTCTAAAATCTTGATGTCTCCACTCTCTTGTTTTGTACTTTTTTTCCACGTGTCTTGACATCCAATGTATCCCTGCAAAGTTTGGTGAAGATCTGAGTATGTAGTTTTTGACCTTATATGGAACCTCCTTTCTGAAAATTTGAAAATTCTTAAAAAATTCGACCAAAATCTTGATGTCTCCAATCCTATGTTTTGTATGTTTTTCCACGTGTCTTGACATCCAATGTATCCATGCAAATTTGGTGAAGATCTGAGTATGTAGTTTTTGACCTTATATGGAACCTCCTATCTGAAAATTTGAGAATTCTTGAAAAATTCGTCCAAAATCTTGATGTCTCCAATCTCTTGTTTTGTACGTTTTTTCCACGTGTCTTGACATCCAATGTATCCCTGCAAAGTTTGGTGAAGATCTGAGTATGTAGTTTTTGACCTTATCTGGAACCTACCATCTGAAAATTTGAAAATTCCTAAAAAATCCGTCCAAAATCTTGATGACCTCAATCTCTTGTTTTGTACGTTTTTTCCACGTGTCTTGACATCCAGTGTATCCCTGCAATGTTTGGTGAAGATCTGAGTATGTAGTTTTTGACCTTATATGGAACCTCTTATCTGAAAATTTGAAAATTCTTAAAAATATTTGACCAAAATCTTGATGTCCCCAATCCTATGTTTTGTATGTTTTTTCCACGTGTCTTGACATCCAATGTATCCCTGCAAAGTTTGGTGAAGATCTGAGTATGTAGTTTTAGACCTTATCTGGAACCTCATTTCTGAAAATTTGAAAATTCCTCAAAAATTCGTCCAAAATCTTGATGTCTCCAATCTCTTGTTTTGTACGTTTTTTCCACGTGTCTTGACATCCAATGTATCCCTGCAAAGTTTGGTGAAGATCTGAGTATGTAGTTTTTGACCTTATATGGAGCCTCCTTTCTGAAAATTTGAAAATTCTTAAAAAATTCATCCAAAATCTTGATGTCTCCAATCTCTTGTTTTGTACGTTTTTTCCACGTTTCTTGACATCCAATGTATCCCTGCAAAGTTTGGTGAAGATCTGAGTATGTAGTTTTTGACCTTATATGGAACCTCCTTTCTGAAAATTTGAAAATTCTTAAAAAATTCGTCCAAAATCTTGATGTCCCCAATCCTATGTTTTGTATGTTTTTTCCACGTGTCTTGACATCCAATGTATCCATGCAAAGTTTGGTGAAGATCTGAGTATGTCGTTTTTGACCTTATCTGAAACCTCCCATTTGAAAATTTGAAAAATCTTAAAAAATTCGTCGAAAATCTTGATGTCTCCAATCTCTTGTTTTGTAAGTTTTTTCCACGTGTCTTGACATGCAAAGTATCCCTGCAACGTTTGGTGAAGATCTGAGTATGTAGTTTTTGACCTTATCTGGAACCTCCTATCTGAAAATTTGAAAATTCTTAAAAAATTCGTCCAAAATCTTGATGTCTCCAATCTCTTGTTTTGTACGTTTTTTCCACGTTTCTTGACATCCAATGTATCCCTGCAATGTTTGGTGAAGATCTGAGTATGTAGTTTTTGACCTTATATGGAACCTCCTATCTGAAAATTTGAAAATTCTTAAAAAATTCGTCCAAAATCTTGATATCCCCAATCCTATGTTTTGTATGTTTTTTCCACGTGTCTTGACATCCAATGTATCCCTGCAAAGTTTGGTGAAGATCTGAGTATGTAGTTTTTGACCTTATCTGGAACCTCCTATCTGAAAATTTGAAAATTTTTAAAAAATTCGTCCAAAATCTTGATGTCTTCAATCTCTTGTTTTGTACGTTTTTTCCACGTGTCTTGACTTCCAATGTATCCCTGCAAAGTTTGGTGAAGATCTGAGTATGTCGTTTTTGACCTTATCTGGAACATCCTTTCTGAAAATTTGAAAATTCTTAAAAAATTCGTCCAAAATCTTGATGTCTCCAATCTCTTGTTTTGTACGTTTTTTCCACGTGTCTTGACATCCAATGTATCCCTGCAAAGTTTGGTGAAGATCTGAGTATGTAGTTTTTGACCTTATATGGAACCTCCTATCTGAAAATTTGAAAATTCTTCAAAAATTCGTCCAAAATCTTGATGTCTCCAATCTCTTGTTTTGTACGTTTTTTCCACGTTTCTTGACATCCAATGTATCCCTGCAATGTTTGGTGAAGATCTGAGTATGTAGTTTTTGACCTTATATGGAACCTCCTATCTGAAAATTTGAGAATTCTTAAAAAATTTGACCAAAATCTTGATATCCCCAATCCTATGTTTTGTATGTTTTTTCCACGTGTCTTGACATCCAATGTATCCCTGCAAAGTTTGGTGAAGATCTGAGTATGTAGTTTTTGACCTTATCTGGAACATCCTTTCTGAAAATTTGAAAATTCTTAAAAAATTCGTCCAAAATCTTGATGTCTCCAATCTCTTGTTTTGTACGTTTTTTCCACGTGTCTTGACATCCATTGTGTCCCTGCAAAGTTTGGTGAAGATCTGAGTATGTAGTTTTGGACCTTATATGGAACCTACTTTCTGAAAATTTGAAAATTCTTAAAAAATTCGTCCAAAATCTTGATGTCTCCAATCTCTTGTTTTGTACGTTTTTTCCACGTGTCTTGACATCCAATGTATCCCTGCAAAGTTTGGTGAAGATCTGAGTATGTAGTTTTTGACCTTATATGGAACCTCCAATCTGAAAATTTGAAAATTCCTAAAAAATCCGTCTAAAATCTTGATGTCTCCACTCTCTTGTTTTGTACTTTTTTTCCACGTGTCTTGACATCCAATGTATCCCTGCAAAGTTTGGTGAAGATCTGAGTATGTAGTTTTTGACCTTATATGGAACCTCCTTTCTGAAAATTTGAGAATTCTTGAAAAATTCGTCCAAAATCTTGATGTCTCCAATCTCTTGTTTTGTACGTTTTTTCCACGTGTCTTGACATCCAATGTATCCATGCAAAATTTGGTGAAGATCTGAGTATGTAGTTTTTTACCTTATATGGAACATCCTTTCTGAAAATTTGAAAATTCTTAAAAAATTCGTCCAAAATCTTGATGTCTCCAATCTCTTGTTTTGTACGTTTTTTTCACGTGTCTTCACATCCAATGTATCCCTGCAAAGTTTGGTGAAGATCTGAGTATGTAGTTTTTGACCTTATCTGGAACCTCTCATCTGAAAATTTGAAAATTCCTAAAAAATCCGTCCAAAATCTTGATGACACCAATCTCTTGTTTTGTACGTTTTTTCCACGTGTCTTGACATCCAATGTATCCCTGCAAAGTTTGGTGAAGATCTGAGTATGTAGTTTTTGACCTTATCTGGAACCTCGTTTCTGAAAATTTGAAAATTCTTCAAAAATTCGTCCAAAATCTTGATGTCTCCACTCTCTTGTTTTGTACGTTTTTTCCACGTGTCTTGACATCCAATGTATCCCTGCAAAGTTTGGTGAAGATCTGAGTATGTAGTTTTTGACCTTATATGGAGCCTCCTTTCTGAAAATTTGAAAATTCTTAAAAAATTCGTCGAAAATCTTGATGTCTCCAATCTCTTGTTTTGTACGTTTTTTCCACGTGTCTTGACATGCAAAGTATCCCTGCAACGTTTGGTGAAGATCTGAGTATGTAGTTTTTGACCTTATCTGGAACCTCCTTTCTGAAAATTTGAAAATTCTTAAAAAATTCGTCCAAAATCTTGATGTCTCCAATCTCTTGTTTTGTACGTTTTTTCCACGTTTCTTGACATCCAATGTATCCCTGCAATGTTTGGTGAAGATCTGAGTATGTAGTTTTTGACCTTATATGGAACCTCCTATCTGAAAATTTGAAAATTCTTAAAAAATTTGACCAAAATCTTGATATCCCCAATCCTATGTTTTGTATGTTTTTTCCACGTGTCTTGACATCCAATGTATCCCTGCAAAGTTTGGTGAAGATCTGAGTATGTAGTTTTTGACCTTATCTGGAACCTCCTATCTGAAAATTTGAAAATTTTTAAAAAATTCGTCCAAAATCTTGATGTCTTCAATCTCTTGTTTTGTACGTTTTTTCCACGTGTCTTGACCTCCAATGTATCCCTGCAAAGTTTGGTGAAGATCTGAGTATGTCGTTTTTGACCTTATGTGGAACATCCTTTCTGAAAATTTGAAAATTCTTAAAAAATTCGTCCAAAATCTTGATGTCTCCAATCTCTTGTTTTGTACGTTTTTTCCACGTGTCTTGACATCCAATGTATCCCTGCAAAGTTTGGTGAAGATCTGAGTATGTAGTTTTTGAACTTATATGGAACCTCCTTTCTGAAAAATTGAAAATTCTTAAAAAATTCGTCCAAAATCTTGATGTCCCCAATCTCTTGTTTTGTACGTTTTTTACACGTGTCTTGACATCCAATGTATCCATGCAAAGTTTGGTGAAGATCTGAGTATGTCGTTTTTGACCTTATCTGGAACCTCCTATCTGAAAATTTGAAAATTTTTAAAAAATTCGTCCAAAATCTTGATGTCTTCAATCTCTTGTTTTGTACGTTTTTTCCACGTGTCTTGACCTCCAATGTATCCCTGCAAAGTTTGGTGAAGATCTGAGTATGTCGTTTTTGACCTTATGTGGAACATCCTTTCTGAAAATTTGAAAATTCTTAAAAAATTCGTCCAAAATCTTGATGTCTCCAATCTCTTGTTTTGTACGTTTTTTTCACGTGTCTTGACATCCAATGTATCCCTGCAAAGTTTGGTGAAGATCTGAGTATGTAGTTTTTGAACTTATATGGAACCTCCTTTCTGAAAATTTGAAAATTCTTAAAAAATTCGTCCAAAATCTTGATGTCCCCAATCTCTTGTTTTGTACGTTTTTTACACGTGTCTTGACATCCAATGTATCCCTGCAATGTTTGGTGAAGATCTGAGTATGTAGTTTTTGACCTTATATGGAACCTCCTATCTGAAAATTTGAGAATTCTTAAAAAATTTGACCAAAATCTTGATATCCCCAATCCTATGTTTTGTATGTTTTTTCCACGTGTCTTGACATCCAGTGTATCGCTGCAAATTTTAGTGGAGATCTGAGTATGTAGTTTTTGACCTTATCTGGAACCTCCTATCTGAAAATTTGAAAATTTTTAAAAAATTCGTCCAAAATCTTGATGTCTTCAATCTCTTGTTTTGTACGTTTTTTCCACGTGTCTTGACCTCCAATGTATCCCTGCAAAGTTTGGTGAAGATCTGAGTATGTCGTTTTTGACCTTATCTGGAACATCCTTTCTGAAAATTTGAAAATTCTTAAAAAATTCGTCCAAAATCTTGATGTCTCCAATCTCTTGTTTTGTACGTTTTTTCCACGTGTCTTGACATCCAATGTATCCCTGCAAAGTTTGGTGAAGATCTGAGTATGTCGTTTTTGACCTTATCTGGAACATCCTTTCTGAAAATTTGAAAATTCTTAAAAAATTCGTCCAAAATCTTGATGTCTCCAATCTCTTGTTTTGTACGTTTTTTCCACGTGTCTTGACATCCAATGTATCCCTGCAAAGTTTGGTGAAGATCTGAGTATGTAGTTTTTGACCTTATATGGAACCTCCCATCTGAAAATTTGAAAATTCCTAAAAAATTCGTCTAAAATCTTGATGTCTCCACTCTCTTGTTTTGTACTTTTTTTCCACGTGTCTTGACATCCAATGTATCCCTGCAAAGTTTGGTGAAGATCTGAGTATGTAGTTTTTGCCCTTATATAGAACCTCCTTTCTGAAAATTTGAAAATTCTTAAAAAATTCGACCAAAATCTTGATGTCTCCAATCCTATGTTTTGTATGTTTTTCCACGTGTCTTGACATCCAATGTATCCATGCAAAGTTTGGTGAAGATCTGAGTATGTAGTTTTTGACCTTATATGGAACCTCCTATCTGAAAATTTGAGAATTCTTAAAAAAATTGACCAAAATCTTGATATCCCCAATCCTATGTTTTGTATGTTTTTTCCACGTGTCTTGACATCCAATGTATCCCTGCAAAGTTTGGTGAAGATCTGAGTATGTAGTTTTTGACCTTATCTGGAACATCCTTTCTGAAAATTTGAAAATTCTTAAAAAATTCGTCCAAAATCTTGATGTCTCCAATCTCTTGTTTTGTACGTTTTTTCCACGTGTCTTGACATCCATTGTATCCCTGCAAAGTTTGGTGAAGATCTGAGTATGTAGTTTTGGACCTTATATGGAACCTACTTTCTGAAAATTTGAAAATTCTTAAAAAATTCGTCCAAAATCTTGATGTCTCCAATCTCTTGTTTTGTACGTTTTTTCCACGTGTCTTGACATCCAATGTATCCCTGCAAAGTTTGGTGAAGATCTGAGTATGTAGTTTTTGACCTTATATGGAACCTCCCATCTGAAAATTTGAAAATTCCTAAAAAATCCGTCTAAAATCTTGATGTCTCCACTCTCTTGTTTTGTACTTTTTTTCCACGTGTCTTGACATCCAATGTATCCCTGCAAAGTTTGGTGAAGATCTGAGTATGTAGTTTTTGACCTTATATGGAACCTCCTTTCTGAAAATTTGAGAATTCTTGAAAAATTCGTCCAAAATCTTGATGTCTCCAATCTCTTGTTTTGTACGTTTTTTCCACGTGTCTTGACATCCAATGTATCCATGCAAAGTTGGGTGAAGATCTGAGTATGTAGTTTTTTACCTTATATGGAACATCCTTTCTGAAAATTTGAAAATTCTTAAAAAATTCGTCCAAAATCTTGATGTCTCCAATCTCTTGTTTTGTACGTTTTTTTCACGTGTCTTCACATCCAATGTATCCCTGCAAAGTTTGGTGAAGATCTGAGTATGTAGTTTTTGACCTTATCTGGAACCTCTCATCTGAAAATTTGAAAATTCCTAAAAAATACGTCCAAAATCTTGATGACACCAATCTCTTGTTTTGTACGTTTTTTCCACGTGTCTTGACATCCAATGTATCCCTGCAAAGTTTGGTGAAGATCTGAGTATGTAGTTTTTGACCTTATCTGGAACCTCGTTTCTGAAAATTTGAAAATTCTTCAAAAATTCGTCCAAAATCTTGATGTCTCCACTCTCTTGTTTTGTACGTTTTTTCCACGTGTCTTGACATCCAATGTATCCCTGCAAAGTTTGGTGAAGATCTGAGTATGTAGTTTTTGACCTTATATGGAGCCTCCTTTCTGAAAATTTGAAAATTCTTAAAAAATTCGTCGAAAATCTTGATGTCTCCAATCTCTTGTTTTGTACGTTTTTTCCACGTGTCTTGACATGCAAAGTATCCCTGCAACGTTTGGTGAAGATCTGAGTATGTAGTTTTTGACCTTATCTGGAACCTCCTATCTGAAAATTTGAAAATTCTTAAAAAATTCGTCCAAAATCTTGATGTCTCCAATCTCTTGTTTTGTACGTTTTTTCCACGTTTCTTGACATCCAATGTATCCCTGCAATGTTTGGTGAAGATCTGAGTATGTAGTTTTTGACCTTATATGGAACCTCCTATCTGAAAATTTGAAAATTCTTAAAAAATTTGACCAAAATCTTGATATCCCCAATCCTATGTTTTGTATGTTTTTTCCACGTGTCTTGACATCCAATGTATCCCTGCAAAGTTTGGTGAAGATCTGAGTATGTAGTTTTTGACCTTATCTGGAACCTCCTATCTGAAAATTTGAAAATTTTTAAAAAATTCGTCCAAAATCTTGATGTCTTCAATCTCTTGTTTTGTACGTTTTTTCCACGTGTCTTGACCTCCAATGTATCCCTGCAAAGTTTGGTGAAGATCTGAGTATGTCGTTTTTGACCTTATGTGGAACATCCTTTCTGAAAATTTGAAAATTCTTAAAAAATTCGTCCAAAATCTTGATGTCTCCAATCTCTTGTTTTGTACGTTTTTTCCACGTATCTTGACATCCAATGTATCCCTGCAAAGTTTGGTGAAGATCTGAGTATGTAGTTTTTGAACTTATATGGAACCTCCTTTCTGAAAATTTGAAAATTCTTAAAAAATTCGTCCAAAATCTTGATGTCCCCAATCTCTTGTTTTGTACGTTTTTTACACGTGTCTTGACATCCAATGTATCCATGCAAAGTTTGGTGAAGATCTGAGTATGTCGTTTTTGACCTTATCTGGAACCTCATTTCTGAAAATTTGAAAATTTTTAAAAAATTCGTCCAAAATCTTGATGTCTTCAATCTCTTGTTTTGTACGTTTTTTCCACGTGTCTTGACCTCCAATGTATCCCTGCAAAGTTTGGTGAAGATCTGAGTATGTCGTTTTTGACCTTATGTGGAACATCCTTTCTGAAAATTTGAAAATTCTTAAAAAATTCTTCCAAAATCTTGATGTCTCCAATCTCTTGTTTTGTACGTTTTTTTCACGTGTCTTGACATCCAATGTATCCCTGCAAAGTTTGGTGAAGATCTGAGTATGTAGTTTTTGAACTTATATGGAACCTCCTTTCTGAAAATTTGAAAATTCTTAAAAAATTCGTCCAAAATCTTGATGTCCCCAATCTCTTGCTTTGTACGTTTTTTACACGTGTCTTGACATCCAATGTATCCCTGCAATGTTTGGTGAAGATCTGAGTATGTAGTTTTTGACCTTATATGGAACCTCCTATCTGAAAATTTGAGAATTCTTAAAAAATTTGACCAAAATCTTGATATCCCCAATCCTATGTTTTGTATGTTTTTTCCACGTGTCTTGACATCCAGTGTATCGCTGCAAATTTTAGTGGAGATCTGAGTATGTAGTTTTTGACCTTATCTGGAACCTCCTATCTGAAAATTTGAAAATTTTTAAAAAATTCGTCCAAAATCTTGATGTCTTCAATCTCTTGTTTTGTACGTTTTTTCCACGTGTCTTGACCTCCAATGTATCCCTGCAAAGTTTGGTGAAGATCTGAGTATGTCGTTTTTGACCTTATCTGGAACATCCTTTCTGAAAATTTGAAAATTCTTAAAAAATTCGTCCAAAATCTTGATGTCTCCAATCTCTTGTTTTGTACGTTTTTTCCACGTGTCTTGACATCCAATGTATCCCTGCAAAGTTTGGTGAAGATCTGAGTATGTCGTTTTTGACCTTATCTGGAACATCCTTTCTGAAAATTTGAAAATTCTTAAAAAATTCGTCCAAAATCTTGATGTCTCCAATCTCTTGTTTTGTACGTTTTTTCCACGTGTCTTGACATCCAATGTATCCCTGCAAAGTTTGGTGAAGATCTGAGTATGTAGTTTTTGACCTTATATGGAACCTCCCATCTGAAAATTTGAAAATTCCTAAAAAATTCGTCTAAAATCTTGATGTCTCCACTCTCTTGTTTTGTACTTTTTTTCCACGTGTCTTGACATCCAATGTATCCCTGCAAAGTTTGGTGAAGATCTGAGTATGTAGTTTTTGCCCTTATATAGAACCTCCTTTCTGAAAATTTGAAAATTCTTAAAAAATTCGACCAAAATCTTGATGTCTCCAATCCTATGTTTTGTATGTTTTTCCACGTGTCTTGACATCCAATGTATCCATGCAAAGTTTGGTGAAGATCTGAGTATGTAGTTTTTGACCTTATGTGGAACCTCCTATCTGAAAATTTGAGAATTCTTGAAAAATTCGTCCAAAATCTTGATGTCTCCAATCTCTTGTTTTGTACGTTTTTTCCACGTGTCTTGACATCCAATGTATCCCTGCAAAGTTTGGTGAAGATCTGAGTATGTAGTTTTTGACCTTATCTGGAACCTACCATCTGAAAATTTGAAAATTCCTAAAAAATCCGTCCAAAATCTTGATGACCTCAATCTCTTGTTTTGTACGTTTTTTCCACGTGTCTTGACATCCAATGTATCCCTGCAATGTTTGGTGAAGATCTGAGTATGTAGTTTTTGACCTTATATGGAACCTCTTATCTGAAAATTTGAAAATTCTTAAAAATATTTGACCAAAATCTTGATGTCCCCAATCCTATGTTTTGTATGTTTTTTCCACGTGTCTTGACATCCAATGTATCCCTGCAAAGTTTGGTGAAGATCTGAGTATGTAGTTTTAGACCTTATCTGGAACCTCATTTCTGAAAATTTGAAAATTCCTCAAAAATTCGTCCAAAATCTTGATGTCTCCAATCTCTTGTTTTGTACGTTTTTTCCACGTGTCTTGACATCCAATGTATCCCTGCAAAGTTTGGTGAAGATCTGAGTATGTAGTTTTTGACCTTATATGGAGCCTCCTTTCTGAAAATTTGAAAATTCTTAAAAAATTCATCCAAAATCTTGATGTCTCCAATCTCTTGTTTTGTACGTTTTTTCCACGTTTCTTGACATCCAATGTATCCCTGCAAAGTTTGGTGAAGATCTGAGTATGTAGTTTTTGACCTTATATGGAACCTCCTTTCTGAAAATTTGAAAATTCTTAAAAAATTCGTCCAAAATCTTGATGTCTCCAATCTCTTGTTTTGTACGTTTTTTCCACGTTTCTTGACATCCAATGTATCCCTGCAATGTTTGGTGAAGATCTGAGTATGTAGTTTTTGACCTTATATGGAACCTCCTATCTGAAAATTTGAAAATTCTTAAAAAAATTGACCAAAATCTTGATATCCCCAATCCTATGTTTTGTATGTTTTTTCCACGTGTCTTGACATCCAATGTATCCCTGCAAAGTTTGGTGAAGATCTGAGTATGTAGTTTTTGACCTTATCTGGAACCTCCTATCTGAAAATTTGAAAATTTTTAAAAAAATCGTCCAAAATCTTGATGTCTTCAATCTCTTGTTTTGTACGTTTTTTCCACATGTCTTGACCTCCAATGTATCCCTGCAAAGTTTGGTGAAGATCTGAGTATGTCGTTTTTGACCTTATGTGGAACATCCTTTCTGAAAATTTGAAAATTCTTAAAAAATTCGTCCAAAATCTTGATGTCTCCAATCTCTTGTTTTGTACGTTTTTTCCAAGTGTCTTGACATCCAATGTATCCCTGCAAAGTTTGGTGAAGATCTGAGTATGTAGTTTTTGAACTTATATGGAACCTCCTTTCTGAAAATTTGAAAATTCTTAAAAAATTCGTCCAAAATCTTGATGTCCCCAATCTCTTGTTTTGTACGTTTTTTACACGTGTCTTGACATCCAATGTATCCATGCAAAGTTTGGTGAAGATCTGAGTATGTCGTTTTTGACCTTATCTGGAACCTCCTATCTGAAAATTTGAAAATTTTTAAAAAATTCGTCCAAAATCTTGATGTCTTCAATCTCTTGTTTTGTACGTTTTTTCCACGTGTCTTGACCTCCAATGTATCCCTGCAAAGTTTGGTGAAGATCTGAGTATGTCGTTTTTGACCTTATGTGGAACATCCTTTCTGAAAATTTGAAAATTCTTAAAAAATTCGTCCAAAATCTTGATGTCTCCAATCTCTTGTTTTGTACGTTTTTTCCAAGTGTCTTGACATCCAATGTATCCCTGCAAAGTTTGGTGAAGATCTGAGTATGTAGTTTTTGACCTTATATGGAACCTCCCATCTGAAAATTTGAAAATTCCTAAAAAATCCGTCTAAAATCTTGATGTCTCCACTCTCTTGTTTTGTACTTTTTTTCCACGTGTCTTGACATCCAATGTATCCCTGCAAAGTTTGGTGAAGATCTGAGTATGTAGTTTTGACCTTATATGGAACCTCCTTTCTGAAAATTTGAGAATTCTTGAAAAATTCGTCCAAAATCTTGATGTCTCCAATCTCTTGTTTTGTACGTTTTTTCCACGTGTCTTGACATCCAATGTATCCATGCAAAGTTGGGTGAAGATCTGAGTATGTAGTTTTTTACCTTATATGGAACATCCTTTCTGAAAATTTGAAAATTCTTAAAAAATTCGTCCAAAATCTTGATGTCTCCAATCTCTTGTTTTGTACGTTTTTTTCACGTGTCTTCACATCCAATGTATCCCTGCAAAGTTTGGTGAAGATCTGAGTATGTAGTTTTTGACCTTATCTGGAACCTCTCATCTGAAAATTTGAAAATTCCTAAAAAATCCGTCCAAAATCTTGATGACACCAATCTCTTGTTTTGTACGTTTTTTCCACGTGTCTTGACATCCAATGTATCCCTGCAAAGTTTGGTGAAGATCTGAGTATGTAGTTTTTGACCTTATCTGGAACCTCGTTTCTGAAAATTTGAAAATTCTTCAAAAATTCGTCCAAAATCTTGATGTCTCCACTCTCTTGTTTTGTACGTTTTTTCCACGTGTCTTGACATCCAATGTATCCCTGCAAAGTTTGGTGAAGATCTGAGTATGTAGTTTTTGACCTTATATGGAGCCTCCTTTCTGAAAATTTGAAAATTCTTAAAAAATTCGTCGAAAATCTTGATGTCTCCAATCTCTTGTTTTGTACGTTTTTTCCACGTGTCTTGACATGCAAAGTATCCCTGCAACGTTTGGTGAAGATCTGAGTATGTAGTTTTTGACCTTATCTGGAACCTCCTATCTGAAAATTTGAAAATTCTTAAAAAATTCGTCCAAAATCTTGATGTCTCCAATCTCTTGTTTTGTACGTTTTTTCCACGTTTCTTGACATCCAATGTATCCCTGCAATGTTTGGTGAAGATCTGAGTATGTAGTTTTTGACCTTATATGGAACCTCCTATCTGAAAATTTGAAAATTCTTAAAAAAATTGACCAAAATCTTGATATCCCCAATCCTATGTTTTGTATGTTTTTTCCACGTGTCTTGACATCCAATGTATCCCTGCAAAGTTTGGTGAAGATCTGAGTATGTAGTTTTTGACCTTATCTGGAACCTCCTATCTGAAAATTTGAAAATTTTTAAAAAATTCGTCCAAAATCTTGATGTCTTCAATCTCTTGTTTTGTACGTTTTTTCCACGTGTCTTGACCTCCAATGTATCCCTGCAAAGTTTGGTGAAGATCTGAGTATGTCGTTTTTGACCTTATGTGGAACATCCTTTCTGAAAATTTGAAAATTCTTAAAAAATTCTTCCAAAATCTTGATGTCTCCAATCTCTTGTTTTGTACGTTTTTTTCACGTGTCTTGACATCCAATGTATCCCTGCAAAGTTTGGTGAAGATCTGAGTATGTAGTTTTTGAACTTATATGGAACCTCCTTTCTGAAAATTTGAAAATTCTTAAAAAATTCGTCCAAAATCTTGATGTCCCCAATCTCTTGTTTTGTACGTTTTTTACACGTGTCTTGACATCCAATGTATCCATGCAAAGTTTGGTGAAGATCTGAGTATGTCGTTTTTGACCTTATCTGGAACCTCCTATCTGAAAATTTGAAAATTTTTAAAAAATTCGTCCAAAATCTTGATGTCTTCAATCTCTTGTTTTGTACGTTTTTTCCACGTGTCTTGACCTCCAATGTATCCCTGCAAAGTTTGGTGAAGATCTGAGTATGTCGTTTTTGACCTTATGTGGAACATCCTTTCTGAAAATTTGAAAATTCTTAAAAAATTCTTCCAAAATCTTGATGTCTCCAATCTCTTGTTTTGTACGTTTTTTTCACGTGTCTTGACATCCAATGTATCCCTGCAAAGTTTGGTGAAGATCTGAGTATGTAGTTTTTGAACTTATATGGAACCTCCTTTCTGAAAATTTGAAAATTCTTAAAAAATTCGTCCAAAATCTTGATGTCCCCAATCTCTTGCTTTGTACGTTTTTTACACGTGTCTTGACATCCAATGTATCCCTGCAATGTTTGGTGAAGATCTGAGTATGTAGTTTTTGACCTTATATGGAACCTCCTATCTGAAAATTTGAGAATTCTTAAAAAATTTGACCAAAATCTTGATATCCCCAATCCTATGTTTTGTATGTTTTTTCCACGTGTCTTGACATCCAGTGTATCGCTGCAAATTTTAGTGGAGATCTGAGTATGTAGTTTTTGACCTTATCTGGAACCTCCTATCTGAAAATTTGAAAATTTTTAAAAAATTCGTCCAAAATCTTGATGTCTTCAATCTCTTGTTTTGTACGTTTTTTCCACGTGTCTTGACCTCCAATGTATCCCTGCAAAGTTTGGTGAAGATCTGAGTATGTCGTTTTTGACCTTATCTGGAACATCCTTTCTGAAAATTTGAAAATTCTTAAAAAATTCGTCCAAAATCTTGATGTCTCCAATCTCTTGTTTTGTACGTTTTTTCCACGTGTCTTGACATCCAATGTATCCCTGCAAAGTTTGGTGAAGATCTGAGTATGTCGTTTTTGACCTTATCTGGAACATCCTTTCTGAAAATTTGAAAATTCTTAAAAAATTCGTCCAAAATCTTGATGTCTCCAATCTCTTGTTTTGTACGTTTTTTCCACGTGTCTTGACATCCAATGTATCCCTGCAAAGTTTGGTGAAGATCTGAGTATGTAGTTTTTGACCTTATATGGAACCTCCCATCTGAAAATTTGAAAATTCCTAAAAAATTCGTCTAAAATCTTGATGTCTCCACTCTCTTGTTTTGTACTTTTTTTCCACGTGTCTTGACATCCAATGTATCCCTGCAAAGTTTGGTGAAGATCTGAGTATGTAGTTTTTGACCTTATCTGGAACCTCTCATCTGAAAATTTGAAAATTCCTAAAAAATCCGTCCAAAATCTTGATGACACCAATCTCTTGTTTTGTACGTTTTTTCCACGTGTCTTGACATCCAATGTATCCCTGCAAAGTTTGGTGAAGATCTGAGTATGTAGTTTTTGACCTTATCTGGAACCTCGTTTCTGAAAATTTGAAAATTCTTCAAAAATTCGTCCAAAATCTTGATGTCTCCACTCTCTTGTTTTGTACGTTTTTTCCACGTGTCTTGACATCCAATGTATCCCTGCAAAGTTTGGTGAAGATCTGAGTATGTAGTTTTTGACCTTATATGGAGCCTCCTTTCTGAAAATTTGAAAATTCTTAAAAAATTCGTCGAAAATCTTGATGTCTCCAATCTCTTGTTTTGTACGTTTTTTCCACGTGTCTTGACATGCAAAGTATCCCTGCAACGTTTGGTGAAGATCTGAGTATGTAGTTTTTGACCTTATCTGGAACCTCCTATCTGAAAATTTGAAAATTCTTAAAAAATTCGTCCAAAATCTTGATGTCTCCAATCTCTTGTTTTGTACGTTTTTTCCACGTTTCTTGACATCCAATGTATCCCTGCAATGTTTGGTGAAGATCTGAGTATGTAGTTTTTGACCTTATATGGAACCTCCTATCTGAAAATTTGAAAATTCTTAAAAAAATTGACCAAAATCTTGATATCCCCAATCCTATGTTTTGTATGTTTTTTCCACGTGTCTTGACATCCAATGTATCCCTGCAAAGTTTGGTGAAGATCTGAGTATGTAGTTTTTGACCTTATCTGGAACCTCCTATCTGAAAATTTGAAAATTTTTAAAAAATTCGTCCAAAATCTTGATGTCTTCAATCTCTTGTTTTGTACGTTTTTTCCACGTGTCTTGACCTCCAATGTATCCCTGCAAAGTTTGGTGAAGATCTGAGTATGTCGTTTTTGACCTTATGTGGAACATCCTTTCTGAAAATTTGAAAATTCTTAAAAAATTCTTCCAAAATCTTGATGTCTCCAATCTCTTGTTTTGTACGTTTTTTTCACGTGTCTTGACATCCAATGTATCCCTGCAAAGTTTGGTGAAGATCTGAGTATGTAGTTTTTGAACTTATATGGAACCTCCTTTCTGAAAATTTGAAAATTCTTAAAAAATTCGTCCAAAATCTTGATGTCCCCAATCTCTTGTTTTGTACGTTTTTTACACGTGTCTTGACATCCAATGTATCCATGCAAAGTTTGGTGAAGATCTGAGTATGTCGTTTTTGACCTTATCTGGAACCTCCTATCTGAAAATTTGAAAATTTTTAAAAAATTCGTCCAAAATCTTGATGTCTTCAATCTCTTGTTTTGTACGTTTTTTCCACGTGTCTTGACCTCCAATGTATCCCTGCAAAGTTTGGTGAAGATCTGAGTATGTCGTTTTTGACCTTATGTGGAACATCCTTTCTGAAAATTTGAAAATTCTTAAAAAATTCTTCCAAAATCTTGATGTCTCCAATCTCTTGTTTTGTACGTTTTTTTCACGTGTCTTGACATCCAATGTATCCCTGCAAAGTTTGGTGAAGATCTGAGTATGTAGTTTTTGAACTTATATGGAACCTCCTTTCTGAAAATTTGAAAATTCTTAAAAAATTCGTCCAAAATCTTGATGTCCCCAATCTCTTGCTTTGTACGTTTTTTACACGTGTCTTGACATCCAATGTATCCCTGCAATGTTTGGTGAAGATCTGAGTATGTAGTTTTTGACCTTATATGGAACCTCCTATCTGAAAATTTGAGAATTCTTAAAAAATTTGACCAAAATCTTGATATCCCCAATCCTATGTTTTGTATGTTTTTTCCACGTGTCTTGACATCCAGTGTATCGCTGCAAATTTTAGTGGAGATCTGAGTATGTAGTTTTTGACCTTATCTGGAACCTCCTATCTGAAAATTTGAAAATTTTTAAAAAATTCGTCCAAAATCTTGATGTCTTCAATCTCTTGTTTTGTACGTTTTTTCCACGTGTCTTGACCTCCAATGTATCCCTGCAAAGTTTGGTGAAGATCTGAGTATGTCGTTTTTGACCTTATCTGGAACATCCTTTCTGAAAATTTGAAAATTCTTAAAAAATTCGTCCAAAATCTTGATGTCTCCAATCTCTTGTTTTGTACGTTTTTTCCACGTGTCTTGACATCCAATGTATCCCTGCAAAGTTTGGTGAAGATCTGAGTATGTCGTTTTTGACCTTATCTGGAACATCCTTTCTGAAAATTTGAAAATTCTTAAAAAATTCGTCCAAAATCTTGATGTCTCCAATCTCTTGTTTTGTACGTTTTTTCCACGTGTCTTGACATCCAATGTATCCCTGCAAAGTTTGGTGAAGATCTGAGTATGTAGTTTTTGACCTTATATGGAACCTCCCATCTGAAAATTTGAAAATTCCTAAAAAATTCGTCTAAAATCTTGATGTCTCCACTCTCTTGTTTTGTACTTTTTTTCCACGTGTCTTGACATCCAATGTATCCCTGCAAAGTTTGGTGAAGATCTGAGTATGTAGTTTTTGCCCTTATATAGAACCTCCTTTCTGAAAATTTGAAAATTCTTAAAAAATTCGACCAAAATCTTGATGTCTCCAATCCTATGTTTTGTATGTTTTTCCACGTGTCTTGACATCCAATGTATCCATGCAAAGTTTGGTGAAGATCTGAGTATGTAGTTTTTGACCTTATATGGAACCTCCTATCTGAAAATTTGAGAATTCTTGAAAAATTCGTCCAAAATCTTGATGTCTCCAATCTCTTGTTTTGTACGTTTTTTCCACGTGTCTTGACATCCAATGTATCCCTGCAAAGTTTGGTGAAGATCTGAGTATGTAGTTTTTGACCTTATCTGGAACCTACCATCTGAAAATTTGAAAATTCCTAAAAAATCCGTCCAAAATCTTGATGACCTCAATCTCTTGTTTTGTACGTTTTTTCCACGTGTCTTGACATCCAATGTATCCCTGCAATGTTTGGTGAAGATCTGAGTATGTAGTTTTTGACCTTATATGGAACCTCTTATCTGAAAATTTGAAAATTCTTAAAAATATTTGACCAAAATCTTGATGTCCCCAATCCTATGTTTTGTATGTTTTTTCCACGTGTCTTGACATCCAATGTATCCCTGCAAAGTTTGGTGAAGATCTGAGTATGTAGTTTTAGACCTTATCTGGAACCTCATTTCTGAAAATTTGAAAATTCCTCAAAAATTCGTCCAAAATCTTGATGTCTCCAATCTCTTGTTTTGTACGTTTTTTCCACGTGTCTTGACATCCAATGTATCCCTGCAAAGTTTGGTGAAGATCTGAGTATGTAGTTTTTGACCTTATATGGAGCCTCCTTTCTGAAAATTTGAAAATTCTTAAAAAATTCATCCAAAATCTTGATGTCTCCAATCTCTTGTTTTGTACGTTTTTTCCACGTTTCTTGACATCCAATGTATCCCTGCAAAGTTTGGTGAAGATCTGAGTATGTAGTTTTTGACCTTATATGGAACCTCCTTTCTGAAAATTTGAAAATTCTTAAAAAATTCGTCCAAAATCTTGATGTCTCCAATCTCTTGTTTTCTACGTTTTTTCCACGTTTCTTGACATCCAATGTATCCCTGCAAAGTTTGGTGAAGATCTGAGTATGTAGTTTTTGACCTTATATGGAACCTCCTATCTGAAAATTTGAAAATTCTTAAAAAAATTGACCAAAATCTTGATATTACCAATCCTATGTTTTGTATGTTTTTTCCACGTGTCTTGACATCCAATGTATCCCTGCAAAGTTTGGTGAAGATCTGAGTATGTAGTTTTTGACCTTATCTGGAACCTCCTATCTGAAAATTTGAAAATTTTTAAAAAATTCGTCCAAAATCTTGATGTCTTCAATCTCTTGTTTTGTACGTTTTTTCCACATGTCTTGACCTCCAATGTATCCCTGCAAAGTTTGGTGAAGATCTGAGTATGTCGTTTTTGACCTTATGTGGAACATCCTTTCTGAAAATTTGAAAATTCTTAAAAAATTCGTCCAAAATCTTGATGTCTCCAATCTCTTGTTTTGTACGTTTTTTCCAAGTGTCTTGACATCCAATGTATCCCTGCAAAGTTTGGTGAAGATCTGAGTATGTAGTTTTTGAACTTATATGGAACCTCCTTTCTGAAAATTTGAAAATTCTTAAAAAATTCGTCCAAAATCTTGATGTCCCCAATCTCTTGTTTTGTACGTTTTTTACACGTGTCTTGACATCCAATGTATCCATGCAAAGTTTGGTGAAGATCTGAGTATGTCGTTTTTGACCTTATCTGGAACCTCCTATCTGAAAATTTGAAAATTTTTAAAAAATTCGTCCAAAATCTTGATGTCTTCAATCTCTTGTTTTGTACGTTTTTTCCACGTGTCTTGACCTCCAATGTATCCCTGCAAAGTTTGGTGAAGATCTGAGTATGTCGTTTTTGACCTTATGTGGAACATCCTTTCTGAAAATTTGAAAATTCTTAAAAAATTCGTCCAAAATCTTGATGTCTCCAATCTCTTGTTTTGTACGTTTTTTTCACGTGTCTTGACATCCAATGTATCCCTGCAAAGTTTGGTGAAGATCTGAGTATGTAGTTTTTGAACTTATATGGAACCTCCTTTCTGAAAATTTGAAAATTCTTAAAAAATTCGTCCAAAATCTTGATGTCCCCAATCTCTTGTTTTGTACTTTTTTTACACGTGTCTTGACATCCAATGTATCCGTGCAAAGTTTGGTGAAGATCTGAGTATGTCGTTTTTGACCTTATCTGGAACCTCCCATCTGAAAATTTGAAAATTCTTCAAAAATTCGTCGAAAATCTTGATGTCTCCAATCTCTTGTTTTGTACGTTTTTTCCACGTGTCTTGACATGCAAAGTATCCCTGCAACGTTTGGTGAAGATCTGAGTATGTAGTTTTTGACCTTATCTGGAACCTCCTATCTGAAAATTTGAAAATTCTTCAAAAATTCGTCCAAAATCTTGATGTCTCCAATCTCTTGTTTTGTACGTTTTTTCCACGTTTCTTGACATCCAATGTATCCCTGCAATGTTTGGTGAAGATCTGAGTATGTAGTTTTTGACCTTATATGGAACCTCCTATCTGAAAATTTGAGAATTCTTAAAAAATTTGACCAAAATCTTGATATCCCCAATCCTATGTTTTGTATGTTTCTTCCACGTGTCTTGACATCCAGTGTATCGCTGCAAATTTTAGTGGAGATCTGAGTATGTAGTTTTTGACCTTATCTGGAACCTCCTATCTGAAAATTTGAAAATTTTTAAAAAATTCGTCCAAAATCTTGATGTCTTCAATCTCTTGTTTTGTACGTTTTTTCCACGTGTCTTGACCTCCAATGTATCCCTGCAAAGTTTGGTGAAGATCTGAGTATGTCGTTTTTGACCTTATGTGGAACATCCTTTCTGAAAATTTGAAAATTCTTAAAAAATTCGTCCAAAATCTTGATGTCTCCAATCTCTTGTTTTGTACGTTTTTTCCACGTGTCTTGACATCCAATGTATCCCTGCAAAGTTTGGTGAAGATCTGAGTATGTCGTTTTTGACCTTATCTGGAACATCCTTTCTGAAAATTTGAAAATTCTTAAAAAATTCGTCCAAAATCCTGATGTCTCCAATCTCTTGTTTTGTACGTTTTTTCCACGTGTCTTGACATCCAATGTATCCCTGCAAAGTTTGGTGAAGATCTGAGTATGTAGTTTTTGACCTTATATGGAACCTCCCATCTGAAAATTTGAAAATTCCTAAAAAATTCGTCTAAAATCTTGATGTCTCCACTCTCTTGTTTTCTACTTTTTTTCCACGTGTCTTGACATCCAATGTATCCCTGCAAAGTTTGGTGAAGATCTGAGTATGTAGTTTTTGCCCTTATATAGAACCTCCTTTCTGAAAATTTGAAAATTCTTAAAAAATTCGACCAAAATCTTGATGTCTCCAATCCTATGTTTTGTATGTTTTTCCACGTGTCTTGACATCCAATGTATCCATGCAAAGTTTGGTGAAGATCTGAGTATGTAGTTTTTGACCTTATATGGAACCTCCTATCTGAAAATTTGAGAATTCTTGAAAAATTCGTCCAAAATCTTGATGTCTCCAATCTCTTGTTTTGTACGTTTTTTCCACGTGTCTTGACATCCAATGTATCCCTGCAAAGTTTGGTGAAGATCTGAGTATGAAGTTTTTGACCTTATCTGGAACCTACCATCTGAAAATTTGAAAATTCCTAAAAAATCCGTCCAAAATCTTGATGACCTCAATCTCTTGTTTTGTACGTTTTTTCCACGTGTCTTGACATCCAATGTATCCCTGCAATGTTTGGTGAAGATCTGAGTATGTAGTTTTTGACCTTATATGGAACCTCTTATCTGAAAATTTGAAAATTCTTAAAAATATTTGACCAAAATCTTGATGTCCCCAATCCTATGTTTTGTATGTTTTTTCCACGTGTCTTGACATCCAATGTATCCCTGCAAAGTTTGGTGAAGATCTGAGTATGTAGTTTTAGACCTTATCTGGAACCTCCTTTCTGAAAATTTGAAAATTCTTAAAAAATTCGTCCAAAATCTTGATGTCCCCAATCCTATGTTTTGTATGTTTTTTCCACGTGTCTTGACATCCAATGTATCCATGCAAAGTTTGTTGAAGATCTGAGTATGTCGTTTTTGACCTTATCTGAAACCTCCCGTTTGAAAATTTGAAAAATCTTAAAAAATTCGTCGAAAATCTTGATGTCTCCAATCTCTTGTTTTGTACGTTTTTTCCACGTGTCTTGACATGCAAAGTATCCCTGCAACGTTTGGTGAAAATCTGAGTATGTAGTTTTTGACCTTATCTGGAACCTCCTATCTGAAAATTTGAAAATTCTTAAAAAATTCGTCCAAAATCTTGATGTCTCCAATCTCTTGTTTTGTACGTTTTTTCCACGTTTCTTGACATCCAATGTATCCCTGCAATGTTTGGTGAAGATCTGAGTATGTAGTTTTTGACCTTATATGGAACCTCCTATCTGAAAATTTGAAAATTCTTAAAAAATTCGTCCAAAATCTTGATATCCCCAATCCTATGTTTTGTATGTTTTTTCCACGTGTCTTGACATCCAATGTATCCCTACAAAGTTTGGTGAAGATCTGAGTATGTAGTTTTTGACCTTATCTGGAACCTCCTATCTGAAAATTTGAAAATTTTTAAAAAATTCGTCCAAAATCTTGATGTCTTCAATCTCTTGTTTTGTACGTTTTTTCCACGTGTCTTGACTTCCAATGTATCCCTGCAAAGTTTGGTGAAGATCTGAGTATGTCGTTTTTGACCTTATCTGGAACATCCTTTCTGAAAGTTTGAAAATTCTTAAAAAAATCGTCCAAAATCTTGATGTCTCCAATCTCTTGTTTTGTACGTTTTTTCCACGTGTCTTGACATCCAATGTATCCCTGCAACGTTTGGTGAAGATCTGAGTATGTAGTTTTTGACCTTATATGGAACCTCCTATCTGAAAATTTGAAAATTCTTCAAAAATTCGTCCAAAATCTTGATGTCTCCAATCTCTTGTTTTGTACGTTTTTTCCACGTTTCTTGACATCCAATGTATCCCTGCAATGTTTGGTGAAGATCTGAGTATGTAGTTTTTGACCTTATATGGAACCTCCTATCTGAAAATTTGAGAATTCTTAAAAAATTTGACCAAAATCTTGATATCCCCAATCCTATGTTTTGTATGTTTTTTCCACGTGTCTTGACATCCAATGTATCCCTGCAAAGTTTGGTGAAGATCTGAGTATGTAGTTTTTGACCTTATCTGGAACATCCTTTCTGAAAATTTGAAAATTCTTAAAAAATTCGTCCAAAATCTTGATGTCTCCAATCTCTTGTTTTGTACGTTTTTTCCACGTGTCTTGACATCCAATGTATCCCTGCAAAGTTTGGTGAAGATCTGAGTATGTAGTTTTGGACCTTATATGGAACCTCCTTTCTGAAAATTTGAAAATTCTTAAAAAATTCGTCCAAAATCTTGATGTCTCCAATCTCTTGTTTTGTACGTTTTTTCCACGTGTCTTGACATCCAATGTATCCCTGCAAAGTTTGGTGAAGATCTGAGTATGTAGTTTTTGACCTTATATGGAACCTCCCATCTGAAAATTTGAAAATTCCTAAAAAATCCGTCTAAAATCTTGATGTCTCCACTCTCTTGTTTTGTACTTTTTTTCCACGTGTCTTGACATCCAATGTATCCCTGCAAAGTTTGGTGAAGATCTGAGTATGTCGTTTTTGACCTTATATGGAACCTCCTTTCTGAAAATTTGAAAATTCTTAAAAAATTTGACCAAAATCTTGATGTCTCCAATCCTATGTTTTGTATGTTTTTTCCACGTGTCTTGACATCCAATGTATCCATGCAAAGTTTGGTGAAGATCTGAGTATGTAGTTTTTTACCTTATATGGAACCTCCTATCTGAAAATTTGAGAATTCTTGAAAAATTCGTCCAAAATCTTGATGTCTCCAATCTCTTGTTTTGTACGTTTTTTCCACGTGTCTTGACATCCAATGTAAGTAGTTGTATTTGTGGTGGGGACAGCGCCACTTACAAGTGTAGAAAAGGCGAGGCTATTTGATTGAACAATCAGATTTGTTTACACTTAAAACAATGCCAAGATGGGGCCTGTACCCCAATTCTTCAGGTGTGATATGCTCTGATTTTTAAGAAATTCTGAATTTCTAGTGTAGAAAAGGCGAGGGCTCAACAGATAGATTTACTCATACTTAAGACAATGGCAAGAGGGGCTTATACCCTAATTTTTCAGGTGTGGAGGTTCGGGTTTAAGTCCTCATAAAATGTGAAGCCTCTCTTGATGGCAAAATGTTAATATTGTTGTCTTGTAAACAAAAAGCTCGGGGTTCGAGTCCTGATAGATTGAAATACATGTGGCAAAATAATATGTCCACAAGTGAGATTTTGAATAATTACTGCTAGTTGATAGCCCCCAAATCTGAAACCCCCCTCCCTCCTCTGCTCAGACAGATTCGGCCATGTGTGTAAAAGCTATATCTGTGTGATTGTTGTTTATAAACTTGCCAAAAATATGGCTTTTTTGGCAATATTTCTATGCTCTATAACTTACAGATCTAATTTAATATACAAATTTGAGCTGTTGCCTGCTTTTTTCCAATCTCTGATCAATTCCATTGCTTGGGGTAAACAATTATAGCTCGGAAATGCATGAATTGATATTAATCTATCAAAAGACTAATGTTTTGCCTCCATGCCTTGCCGGCACGCAAGAGATAAAATCTACACGCTAGAAGGGGGCATTAATGATTTTTCTATTCACTGAAGGGGCCATTAATCTTTCTGTGCGACAGGGGGAAAAGTGTAACATGTCTGCGACATGTAAAAGTGTAACAAAGATTATTGAGATAAAAATACATATTTTCACACAGTGGCAATGAACTGACCCCCCTTCATTCTGAAAGCAATTCTATTCTGATAATATGAGCCTAGGCAAAGACTTAAAAAATATTATGGCAGTTCAAAATCCAATTTTGTCTGCATTAAGGTCTCAGAACCCAGTAAAATGTGGGCATATTCCATATTGAGAAGTGTTAATATTGCTGCATTGTAATCAGGGGCTTTGGGTTCGAGTCCTGATAAAAGATTGAAATATATACAACTGCCCACACATAAGATATTCACTGCTAGCTGATAATACAGTTGAGGTTTCAAAGCTGGTAGAGTGTCTGGGGCCTCTCTGACAGCAAAGTGTTGGTATTATTGCTTTGTAATCAAAGGGCCTCTGTGTTTGAATCGGGCATCTAGAATTGCTCCGTGACTCTCTCATTTCTTACATCATAAACATATGATTTTTCACCTATGAGAATAACGCTACATATGGTGTCATCTGGTAAAGCCTCGTGGAATTCACAGATAATTTTAATGTTTGTTCTGTCATTCACCACAACTTGTTTTCTTTTTGAAGCATTGATGACAAACATGGGTCTCCGTGTTTTGAATTCATCTGGTGTGTAATACATATCCGTATTGCCTGTAGTGACCCTTTTGAAAGCCGAAAAAGCCTCATATAATTTGAGGAAATCACCCTTGGACATGTCTAAATTGTAATTTTCTCTAGGAAAAACCTCATTTCTGCCATTTTTAAGATATATGTTCTTGATGTTGCAGTTATCAAATTTGCTTGAATTTTTTTCCTGATTATTGTGTCTCCCAGTCTGAAACAGTACCACCACAAAATCAGGCATGTCAAATTGAATACTGGAGAATGAATTTGTAGCATCAAACTCATAATAGGTACCAGTGGCAACCTTCTGTACGCATTGATATGTGTAAAATTGCAGAGGAATTTGCGGATTTTTTAGGATATCAGCTTTGTATTTAAGAGCATAGCCGGCCTCATATTAAACAACCGGGATTCTTAACTCCATAGTCTGAATAATGCATTTGCCTGCATCAGGTAGGGTATTGGGCAGAGCTTCCCCTGTAGGGTTTATTGCACTGTACCTCATCAAAGCATTATTATCATTGGCAGCTCTTCTAAATGTAATTCTTAACCCACCCTTCCACATAATTTCTTTGTAATCTGAGAAGAATCCTGGCAACAGGCGCATCGGGAACAGCACTGTGTGGTTCTTGGATAATATCTTATCACCAGCCTCAAATCCACCTATTTGGTAGTATGAAGCCTCGGTTTTGGATAATTTTAATGTGGCCAAAGCTGTGGAGGTAATGCCGGGATAATCTATTCTGTTTATAACAACACCATGCTTTCTGATCTCAATTTCAGAGAAGAGATGCGGTACAAAATTATCTACCAATCTTATATTTGAATTTGCCGGATAATCTGTTCCATCGAGCTTTACAACATCAAATTTGATGTATAGATCTGCTCTGTGAGGGTGTATAAAGCCGTCCCCTACATCAAGATCAACCTCAATCTCTGTGTTGGGTTGATTTAAATTTGCAAATGTCCTCCTGTTTGGGGGGAATGATTGTAGCTCATAACTCTCAATATTTTCCATTGTATGTATTTTTATTTAAATATTAATTTCTATGATAGCAGTTGTTGTGGCTCCAGCAAAATCAACTAATTCTTCTTTTTCATTAGTGACCATCAATTCAATATAATCTATTCTATTATGGCACACAGGAAAATATAATGTTGGGGATGGATTGTAGATGATGGGCTCCATGAATTCGGAATTAGGTTTGAATGTTGCAATGATGCCAGTTTGTTTGTGAGTACCTATGCCATTTGATTTGGTGATCATACCCTCGGCCACATTACAGTGAATATTCAGAGTCTCTATGGCCAAGAATTTAGGTATATTCATAGCAGTGTGTTTGATGGCCGGTTCGAGTTTTGTGTTGTTCTGAAATCCCAACAGCTCTCCTATAGTACCCAGATCCACTGTTTCTGTAGCAGATACAATCTCTACTCTGTGAGTGACAGAATTTTGACTTAACACTATACCTCTGGGTAATTGAGCATTTAGAGTGGACAGATTATATTGCCCTGGAGTGATGACAATTTTTTGATCCCCTACTGCAATTTTGTTGTTGTGGTGTGTAATATTAGGGATCAGGTACATGCCGTAAAATGCTCTTAGAGCTATTGTTTTGGGATACACTATGTCATCATGCAATTTGAGTTTCAATATTGAATTTTGGCTGGTGAGATGGAATACCCCCATGATGTTTCAGATACCACAAGGCTTTTTGAAAATTTTCAATTGATGGTTTATTTATTTGAGACATGTATCTGAGAACAGATAAACACAAATGTCCACAATTAACATCTTTGAAGTTTTGAACACGGGCATTATTGTAATAAAGATTAGCTGATTTTAGATATTTTATTAAATTTTCAGGTGGAACACCTCCAAATGAATCAAACACAAATGCCTCATCGTTTAAATATTTAAGATAACAGATCCAGTGAGTGCCCTGATTTTTGTACTCATCCAAATTAACAATGCCACACTCTTTGTTGAGTGGTTGTTCCGGTAAAGAATCAGACATGTACACACCTCTAAAATGTTTGATGCCCAGTGGCTTGATTAAAGCTTCAATATCTTGGTTTGTAAGCGGCTCTTGTTTTTTTTAAACTTATTCATGGCTCTCTTAACACCTTTGCCTTTTTTCTCCATGGCCAGGTTATGGCGCTTCTGCTCATCTAATTCTGCCCTATTTTTCTTGGCATCTATTACTGTTTTTGCTATGGCAGCTGATCCCCCAGCCAAGCTCCCAACAGCCCCGAGAGCAGCTAAGATGGCAGGGATAGTAAATATGAAACCCCCCACATGTGATTTTTTTCTTGATTGTTGTAATTTTTTTAATTGGGGGGTACTAAGCAACAATTTCATACCATGTCCCTTGGCAATACAAGAACTTTTTTTCTTGCGCTGCTTTTTGGTTAAAAGACTGTCAATAGTTTTAAGAGATTTGAGACCTGCATAAGGTATTTGATACATAACACCCTTTGCCTTCATTGTAGGTTTATTATATACATATTCACAGCCCCCACCCCAGTTTTTGTTTGGTGCTCATAGCTATGGTGGTTCCCAATGCTGCTATTTTCTCACTTAAAGAAGCATCTTTGCTTACAAATCTACCAAATGCAGCCTCTTCTAATTTCTTGTCTGCAACATGTCTCTTGTCAAGATCAGTATGTGTGTTGTATGCTATGTCATGGTCTCTACAAGCAGCATCTAGGGGATTTACACCAGGATCACCTCTGTTTAATCTATGGTCCAATTTTGTGCCTGGACCACAATACTGATAGCCTGGAATGTGCAGTTCAAATGGCAGCTTGTTTATAATGTCATTAACCAGGCCCCGACCCTCAGAAATATTCCAAAATTTGGGGGGTAGAGTATTAATAATTTTTATGAGATATCCAATCCCTTTAGGGTCATTCACTATAAAATTAGACAATTTGGTGCTTATCATGTCCATAATTCCAACCTTTTCATTGTAAAAATTGTGGTTCCCAGCATTTTCCTCCCCAGCTATCACCAATAACCTATCTACAAGTTTCCTGACATCATCAACCCACACAAATTCTTTAGGCAGGGTGTTGTATTGTTTGATTCCACTGCCAGTCTTGATCTGTGACCATATGGGCTTGATTAAATTATTGTATTTTGCTCCACTGCTAGACTTGACTCTTTTTTGTGTGGGATCATTGTTCTGGTATAGAGCATCTGATTTTATTAATATTTCTTTGTAATCCTCATAATCTTGATCTGTATAGCTGCCAGGCCTTTTCCTAGTTATCAGTTCCCACAATCCAGGTGTGCCGGTGTACTTAACAAAAGCACCTTTTTCTCCGAGACGAGATTCTGAATAAACAATTATATCATCTCCCATAAATGTTACTCTGAAATTGCCAATTCTATGTATGATGCTCCCATCAAGCTCTGTGTCAGCATATAAGCCAAACACCTCATCTTTGTTGTCTTTAGGTGTGGTTAAATATTTTTGAGCAAGAAGACCCAATTCAATAGGATCTTGACTAGCTTCAATTCTTCGAGGGGCAACAGGACTAGGTGTATGAATACTGGAAAGTGGGGTGAATGGATAATCTAATATGTTCCTAGCAGCTACAGGTACAAGCTCTGTGATCAAGTTTTGATTTTGCTCTGTAACAGTTTTGATATTCTTACCTAAATTATTAATAGCATCAATGACAGGCTGTTCTGTTTGTTTGTGTTTTTCATAAATTCCACGGTTCTCTGATTTCCATCCCTTAAATCTTTTTACAAGATAATCTCTTAACTTAAGATCATCAATGACTGGTCGTTTCATGGTTGTTTATATATGTTTCAACGTCTAGAAAATCGTTGATTTTATTTCTGTATTTGCCACTATTGGGTGTTCTTGTCATATCAATTGTGACAAACCCATAACTATCCTGGTTCCAGCACTTGCTGCAAAACTTGGAAAAATCATTGTAGCTCAAGTCCCCACCTACATATTCATCGTGTATGTGTTTGAGGTTGGTATGATCTTGATGAAACACATATAAAATTGCTGTTGTCTCGGATCAGTTGCTTCGGTATTTTAGAAAAAGTCTGTGCCAGGTAGAAGCAATCAATGTTTTTGTGTCGGCCCTGTGTAAAGAAATTTCTAACCTTGTTTTGATTATCCAGTATAATGTCATCAAACACAACAACAGAATTATCGAGACATTCATCAAGTGGCTTAACATCTGATTCAAAAGTGGCAATATCCAATCCATCATATAGCTTCATCAGCTGCTGATATTTTAATTGTTCCAAGCTCTTAGAGAAGACATACAAGTGCCTGTTTTTCCAGTCTAACCAGTTGGGTGCCAATAAAAAATTATCAACCATTAGTGTAGTTTTACCACAAGCAGATGGCCCAACAATAAGACACCTAATATTTTCAGGCAGCAACTTGCCATTTCTCTTATTCTGCTGTTCAGGTTCTGGCAGCCTTTTTATAACATCCCAGGTGCTCATATTATTATTATTTTGTCTGCATCGATCCAGCTGTTTTCCGGATGACCCAGCCATTTGACAAGTAACTTGTTGCCTTTTCTGCGGATGATTTTTTCTATGAGATATGTGTCAGGCTGTTTAGTTTTGCTGAGTTCTTGTTCATAGAACCGGCCTTTGAGAATTTCTCCTCGATGATCTTTTATTATATATGTGTTAAGGGTCCCGGGTTTAACTTGAACCACTGTAAATAATTCGGTGCTCCAGTTTCTAGTAAAGCCTCTTTTGAATAAGTGCTTATATTTGCTGATTCTTACTTGGTCACCCACCCTGTATTTGGCCCTTCTTGTTGTTGGCTGGTATCTAGGATAATAAACAGTCCTGATCAATTTTTGCTCATCAGATGAAGTTACTTCAGAGGGTTTCATGTTGATTGTAGAATGGACCGAGTTGTTATATTTATGTAGAAGTTCTGGAAGAATATTAATCCATTTATAATTACCTTGAAGTGTAAATTGTTTATACATAAGATTTTTTAAGGTTCTGTTGAATCTCTCTACAATTGAGGCTTTGAGGTCACTGTAACTCGAATAATGTTTTATTGCCTGGCTTTTAATAAATTGTTGAAACACTGAATTATAAAATTCTTTGCCATTATCTGTTTGCAAATAGCGCGGTGATCTTCCTGAATGATTGATGATTGTCCTGAGGGCTTCTGTAACACATTTTCCAGTCTTGGATTTGAGTGGCACAGCCCAGGCAAATTTTGAAAATGTGTCTATTACAGTGAGTAGATACTTGTAGCCCTTGTTGATTTTGTCTAAGTTTTTCAACTGCTCACTTGCCATTTCAATCAAGTCGCTCTGCCATAAATCATCTATGCCCTTTGTGACTACTGGAAGTCTCTTATAATTATGTCGGGCTTGTCTGTGTAATTCATCAACAACTAGACATAATATGTAAACAAGAATATTGCAACTATGGGGTGTTCAGCAGCTGATACTACAGGATTTTCTAAATACAGTTTGTCCCCTATTTGTATTTTAAATTCCAGAGATCCATCATCTTCAGTATAGGCTGTTTCCAATGTATTGGGGTCTGTAAAATCCTCTAACTCTACATTGGTGATTTTTACTTTGTTATCAGCATTTGTTATTGATAAGGTGGGGTAGTGGTGTGCCTGTGGCTGATGCCAATATTTGATCTTGATTGGTCTAAGTGTGCCCCCAACAAAAAACTGGTAATAAAATTGTGCAGGGGACAGCATATATATTTTGCCACCTGGTGTAAATGGTGAATCATATTCTTTGTTGGGGATGCTGTACAATTCAAGAATTACTGAATGTTTTGGATTCTCGATTATGCCTGTTATTTCCTTTTCTGCTGTGAGCAATCTGCTTGTTACAGATTCAAGGTGCTCATTGATGGTCCTAACAACATCATCATGGCCTGGCTTGATTTTTATGTCCACAACAAGTTTCTTGTATTGTTGCACAATCTCTTGAAGCTGGGTAGCAAAAACAGACAGAGCATTTGCTTGATTGGATTCCATGGTCCCTAGCTGTTGCTTGATATTAGCTACAATTTGCTGTAAATTTTCAACAACTGCCAATTTTGAATTTTGAGCAGTAAGATCATGGACCTGTCTTCTGATATCCTCAAACAGGGCATGCAGTTCATTAATATGTTGATTGGTTGGTAGAGTGGCCACTGTCTGAGTGAGTTGTTTGATCTCTGCTTGGATATTCTTGATATCTTCTGATTTCAATATCCTATTCACTGCCCTCTTAATATTTTTAAGTTCCTGTGATGTGGGAAGATTTGACACAGTATTTTGCAAAAATTCAAGTGCCAATTTCACATTATTTAATTCAGAAGCATCAGCCACATTTTGCATAGCATTTTGGAGCAGGGCTATATCTGCCTGAGAGGGTGTGGATTGTTGTAAAATTTCAAGTTTTGTTTGGATATCATCGATCAAATGATGAAAATAAGATAGCTCAGATTCAGTGTTGAGGTTTTCAAGCTTTGTGATTTGGTGCTGGACACTAACAAGAGTGTCTACAATACCGGGCAGGCGAGTTTCTTGTACATTTGCCAAATCACTTTGCACTGCTGCTATGATACCTTCAAGATGGGTTATGGTACTTTGAATTTTTCCAAAATCTTCATATGTTTCAAGTTGCAGCTTAATATTTGCTACACTCCGAGTTATTGCATTCAAAGCATCAGAAGATGGCAAATTGTTCATAAAATTTTCAAGTGTCTCAATTTTTTCTTTAACCTCGGCTATGGCATTGTACAGAGGATCCACATTAGGTATCTGGAGTGACTGAATCTGTTCTTTTAGAGTGGAAATGACTAGATCAAAATCTTCCTGTGATTTTATGCTTTTGACAATTGTTTGGAGTTGTGTCTGGACATTATTTATCTGCTCTTCCAATTGCTGTTTCAATTGCTCAGAGTTGGTGGCCTGGGTCTTAAATTTTGCTTGAAGAGCTGCTACAGCTTCTTCTAAACTTTGAAAATTATCTAATGTTGCCAGATCAGTATATTTCTGAAGCAGCACTTTGAGTTCAGAATCAATTTTAAGAAGAGGGTCCATGCATTGTGATTGTAAATTTGTAATTTCTAATTGAAGACTGGCATTGAGTGTGGTTTGTAAAGCTTGCAAATCACTTCTTAATTTCTTGACTCTGACATCAAGCATCAGAATCTCATCACTGTGATCTTCATGTCTTGTATGGCCAAATATATCATTAGGCATTTTTGTTTTACTGGTTATTTATTATAGAGTATCTGATTCTTAATTCTATAAAAAAGGGTATAAGCTTGTCATATGATCCAGGGACCTCAATATATAAGCAGTCACCAGCAGAAACAGTATATACAGTGCCAGAAACCATGTTTGAGTGCTTAATTCTATAAATATTTCTCCCTACTGAAATCTTGACATCACCCTCAGGGGTTGTAATAAATTGGAATTGCCCACCTACAGGTAATTGGTAATGATTTAAATTATTGTTAAATATGTACAATATTTTGCCTGTTTCATCATCAACATCTGTAAGTATGCTGTTCAGATGAATAATTAACAAGCCACTCAGTTTAGATATCATATCAGAAGAGGGTTGTGGTGTCGGCAGCTCCATAATAGCCTGTTTTTTGAACCCAAATAAGTTCATAGGCATGTTTATTTATTTCAAATCATGCTCTGTAATTGGGCATTGTTTGCCATTTTTCAAATCACAATGCCCCCAAGGTAAAGTATGTATGTCACATGATAAAATGCATCTCTTATCATCATGTGGGTCCAGGGCCACTTTTCTTACAATATTGCTAGTCAACAAGTGATCCTCACTCTGAATTCTATTTTCTGATGTTCTAATTGAACTCTGGGATTTGAGGCAATTTTCATAATCTTCAAATACAAGCTCTTTTTCCACAGTTACTTTGCCAATGCCCTTGGCCTTTTTGGCAACAGCGCCACTACATGTTTCAAAACTGTACATCTTGGCACTTAACCCAGCAAATTTCACAATAACATCACCAAGTGTCTCATCTTTTAACTTGCCAGGCACCTTTTTGTTGTGGTGTTGAATTCTTGTATGTTCACTGGTATCAAAGTATTGAAACAATTCAGGCTGTGACATATCTTGATAAACATCTTCTGTTTGAATATCAAGAATAAAACTATCCGTGTCCATGTACAATAATTTTACACGATCACCATAAAAAGGTTTCAACACATCATAATATAATATTAACATATGTAATTTGGACAATTCCAATATCACAGCCCCTACATAAATAGGTTTATCAAACTTAATCTTTGTTTTCATCATGTTGAAAAGTGCCATGTGCTCATCATAAATTCTTCTGTAATTGAAATTAGGCTTTGCAACCAATTTTTTGCTCCGGCTGGGGTCAGTAATTATTTTAACATCGGTATGTTTTCTGACATTTTCAATAGTTTTGCCATACACTGAATTCACCATCAATTTAAACAAGCCCTTATCAAATTGGCTCTTTGCAGATGTTCGAAGCTCCGTGTTTGTATCAATGTATGGTTTCAACCATCTTGAGTGCCTGAACCTCAAAACTTTTCCAACTTTGGTCACTTGAACACCATGTTTCATCAGGAACTGGAGGTTTTTGTAATATATGACATAGCCTTGTTTCGGCTCCAGAGTCATCATGAGCTTCTTCTGTTTAGAGCCAGGTGAGCACTGAACCTCGGGAATTGGGGGCAGATCAGAAAATTTATTGTGTAAATCATCAGGAATTGTCAGATCAACCTCTAAGAATAGGCCATAGTCACTGTCATCAAAATTCTTAAGATCTTCAATATTGAAATCTTCAACCCATTCAAGCCCTGAATATGGCAGTTTTTGCATCATGGCATGACCATAGAGGCTGTTTGCATCTACATACAGTATATAATTTGATGGCCGTGCTGGATCATAATCAGGCAGCATAATATGCTTGTTATTTGCTCTGGCATATCTCTGGGAACATTGCACCATCCCCCCTCTTATACATTTCTCCATAAACAGATACTTATCTTGATCGTGGATCAGATCCAATTGCATTTTAGTGTTCAAAAACGTTGCAGCCCATGCTAGGCCCGGGGCACTGTAAAAATATACTGGATCCAGTCTATAATTTTGCATGGAAGATTTTCTGAATGCCTGCAATATATCAGCTAAGAGGGTCACATCAAGTTTTAAATATGCCATGTGATAATCACCAAATGTCTGGCAATTTAAATTGTCCCACATCAACTGGGCATGGTGATAATCTTCATCAGTGATTCCAGATCCTCTGATTCTGCTGTAAAACTCTTCTTGTGGTGGCAGGGAACACTCATCAAATTTAGAAAAATCTGTAACATAGTCATATGGATATACACCCTTCCGCCTAATTAATTTCAGGTCCTGATTTGGAAACAATGCACGTGTGATTTTTAATTTATCATCAGGTAATTGAGAGGCCAGTGTAGCCAGGCTAGCAGATAAAAATCTGTAAGAATCAAGAAATCTTATGTGAATAGGAACACCATCAACTTTAATTATCTTGCTAATAGATATATATTTTTCATCATTTTCAGCTAAAATATTTAAATTCTGCTTCTCAAACCCCTCGTACCTGATCAAATGATGAAAATCATAATTGGATGCTCCATGGCAAAATATGGGGACAAATCTTGGTCTCTTGATCTTAATATTACAGCTATTACACAGGGCCATTTTGAATTTACCATCTGTATGAGAATGGTGTTTCACCTTGATATTTGTATCTGAAAATTCAGAATCACATACCGGGCATTTTTCTGCATTGTTGAAATCTTCAATCTGTTCCTCTGTTAAAGGCAACATGGGTTTTGATTTTAATAAAATGTTATATGCTATGTCACGGCACTCATTTTCTATTCTATGTGCAAATATTTTGATGGCATTTGGTCCCATGTATAAATCTTTTTTAGTAACAATACCATCCTGTACAACCACATAACAAAAACTGGAAGGTTCATGTAGCTGGTATGGTGTACTTGAAGATTCCTCGGGATCTGGATTGCAGAATTCAACAGGTTTGACGTTCGATTCAAAATCACAGACAATATATGCTGGGTGTTCCAACAAGGCTTCAGACTTTTTGAATTTGCAATTTTCACTTGGATTGGGCATCACCATATGAACAGGTTTATGGTTCCCACAGTATTTCAGATGCTCAATTAACTTGTTTTTTGCAATTTCTACACTCTCTTCACAAACACCATTCACCATTTTTCTACCATCAAAAACAGTTAAGCATCTTCTGCACAACTTAAATATTTTATGAGTTTTGTCTAGTTGTGTTCTCACCAAAGCTTCAAGATTATGTATCAGAGTGTAATGATATGTGCCATCCCCTTCAATTAAGAGCAGATCAATCGGAATAGCAGATTCATCATCAAGTGTACTGATTCTGAGAGGTGCTATCAAGCAATTGCCAGTGGAACAAGTAAATACATTAATAGATAATTGTTTGCCATTGATGTGCCTGGCCCTTTTTTCAAATTTATCAATATTCTGAACAGACATTGGATATTCTAAACCCTCCATTGCTTCATCAAAAATATGTTCATGCTGTTTGTAATAGCTTATTCTCTCAGGATGCCTTGAAACTGGAAACAAAGCAGCTAATATACACCACAGAAAACATTTCTGGTCGGTATTTTCTATATTAACCACGGCTCTTCTGTTTTTAATATTGGCAGGTAATGGCAGATATGTAGATCCTTGTAATGGACTGAATTCAGAAATATTAACATATAACTTGTGTGGAGAGCCACATAGGGTCCATCCAGACTCTTTTGCTGCAAATTCAGAGTGTTTAATATTCAATTGATCCATCAATCTGCTTATTATTTTGTCTGAATTTGAATTTGAATATACAGGTACAGTTTCTGTTACGTGGGGGTGTATAAATTTTGTAGCGTTTGGCTTCTTATATTGTGTATACAATTTGAGGGATAGCTTATAAGAACCATTTTGTGCATTTAGAATTGCCTGGAGATTAGGATTTATACTGTTCAAGAAATTCTCAATGCCGCATCTTGGCTCTGATACAAACCGGTGATCCCTTAATTGGCCATTAAAACTGCTACGGATAGGTTCATAGCGTGGCTGCTTTGCTGCTCTGGCATTAAGAGGTGCTTCGTGCTTTCTTTTCAGACCAGATGTAGATGGTTGTGCAGAGCAAGTATCTTTATGTGTATATGTGAAGTATTGCATGCTGTATTTTCTATTGCATTTGGGGCAAATTTTTGTGGGAGTTCTGGATTTGTCTGGGTTACAAATCTTTTGATGCTTAGCCCAATTGGGGCTGGATATATTCTTATTGCATTGATTACAATATTTTTGATTAGGCATTTTTGCTGTTGTTTATTATATACAATTTCCTGGGATTCAAATCAAAATTCTATGCTGGATAAAAATATCAGTTGGGTTCAGCACTGTGCTTTGTGTGTGTGTGTATGTATGTATGTGTGTATACACTTAATATTTTTGGCTTTGGTATTTATATACAATTTCCTGGGGTTCAAATCAAAACTCTATGCTGGATCAGTTGAGTTCAGCACTGTGCTTTGTGTGTGTGTATATGTGTGTATGTGTATTAATATTTTTGGCTTTGGTATTTATATACAATTTCCTGGGGTTCAAATCAAAACTCTATGCTGGATCAGTTGAGTTCAGTGCAGACAAAAAAACTGCATAGCTCTATGTCAATTAGTTCTTGAGTTTTGTATTTAGGAACCACTTTGGCCCCCCTGCCAAAAATTGGCTTTTATTGCATCAGTGTATATTGTCTCTATGACCTTACTTGGGTTATTCCAGTGCAGACAAAAAAAACTGCATAGCTCTATGTCAATTAGTTTTTGAGTTTTGTATTTAGGAACCACTTTGGCCCCCCTGCCAAAAATTGGCTTTTATTGCATCAGTGTATATTGTCTCTATGACCTTACTTGGGTTATTCCGCCAAATTATATGCTTCAAGTCTCCTATACTTTGGTGGAGCCTGTTCAGGTTCTATCCCCCACTTGTGGGTTCCACTGCCGATCCAGCAATGGTGAAGAATCTGCACTGTGCCCTGGCTTTTATAGTTTTGTCGGACCAATCAAAACCTTGCTTGCTTTAGCCAATCAGAAAACACCACATCAGCACATTATGTCATAACCATTTAATCAATTAATATTGCACAACATGATGCAATAGAAGTGTGCCGGGAAGTAAATATGTATGGATGTGGGTGGGTGGGTGTGGGGGTGGGTAGGGGTGGGTGGGTGTGGGTGGGGGTGGGGGTGGGTGGGGGTGGGGGTGCATCTTGGCTTAGTTTTAAGTGCTGTGTTCAAAATAAAAATATAATGGCTGGTAGCTGTATCCAAGCCCTATTATAATTTTTGTTTCTGCATTCTGTCACTAGTTTTGATCCTAGGCCAGTAATATTTTATGGGGTGACTCTGCATGGCCCCCAGAGCAACATACTGAAATTTTGAAAAAATCGATTATTTTATTTTTGCAATTTTCACTAATTTTGATCCTAGGCCAGTAATATTTTATGGGGTGACTCTGCATGTTCCCCAGAGCAACATACTCAAATTTTGAAAAAATCGATAATTTTTTGGATTTTGATTATCTCTGGAACCATGAATCCTAGAGACATGGGGTTTGTTGCTTTGGCCTGGGCATGGCAAGATGCAACTTTTTGATCTCTATAATTTTTCAAAAATCTCTTGTTGTTCTCTAGATCTTAAATAACTTGCCTATTTTTCAAGATAGGTGCATGGGGGTTGCATATTTGAAATCTAGAGGCTGTTTAGAAGTTTTGTTAAAAAATCGATAATTTTTTGAATTTGAGATTTTTCATAAACTATCAGTACTGGAGACTTGAAATTTTGTAGGCATATTCTAGGCATGATTCTCTACATTTTATGTCTCTATAATTTTCCTGATATATGCAATACTTAAGCTGTAAATGCCTAATTTTTATAAATAGAATTTTCTGAAAAGTGTATTATTAACAAAATTTTGAAATCTATACCTGCTAGGGCACTATAGCAGTCACTATACTTAAGATATCAAAAAATATCAAAAGGGGCATATTTTTAACAAATTTATGGACAACAATCTCACAGAAGTGCCTTTTGTAAGTATAGGCAAATCAATCTGAGGGGGGTCATACTTTCCGAAATATTCCCGAGGGCATTTTTACAAAAATCTTAGATTAAACAGGGGTTCCACACTAGAGCAAAAAGCTCATATGGGCATGTTGAGCAAGTTTTAAGTGTAAGCAAATCTGCTGGAGGGGGGTTCATACTTTCGTGGGTTTATAGTACCGTAAATACCACTACTAATGTATCCCTGCAAAGTTTGGTGAAGATCTGAGTATGTCGTTTTTGACCTTATCTGGAACATCCTTTCTGAAAATTTGAAAATTCTTAAAAAATTCGTCCAAAATCTTGATGTCTCCAATCTCTTGTTTTGTACGTTTTTTCCACGTGTCTTGACATCCAATGTATCCCTGCAAAGTTTGGTGAAGATCTGAGTATGTAGTTTTTGACCTTATATGGAACCTCCCATCTGAAAATTTGAAAATTCCTAAAAAATTCGTCTAAAATCTTGATGTCTCCACTCTCTTGTTTTGTACTTTTTTTCCACGTGTCTTGACATCCAATGTATCCCTGCAAAGTTTGGTGAAGATCTGAGTATGTAGTTTTTGACCTTATATGGAACCTCCTTTCTGAAAATTTGAAAATTCTTAAAAAATTCGACCAAAATCTTGATGTCTCCAATCCTATGTTTTGTATGTTTTTCCACGTGTCTTGACATCCAATGTATCCATGCAAAGTTTGGTGAAGATTTGAGTATGTAGTTTTTGACCTTATATGGAACCTCCTATCTGAAAATTTGAGAATTCTTGAAAAATTCGTCCAAAATCTTGATGTCTCCAATCTCTTGTTTTGTACGTTTTTTCCACGTGTCTTGACATGCAAAGTATCCCTGCAACGTTTGGTGAAGATCTGAGTATGTAGTTTTTGACCTTATCTGGAACCTCCTATCTGAAAATTTGAAAATTCTTAAAAAATTCGTCCAAAATCTTGATGTCTCCAATCTCTTGTTTTGTACGTTTTTTCCACGTTTCTTGACATCCAATGTATCCCTGCAATGTTTGGTGAAGATCTGAGTATGTAGTTTTTGACCTTATATGGAACCTCCTATCTGAAAATTTGAAAATTCTTAAAAAATTTGACCAAAATCTTGATATCCCCAATCCTATGTTTTGTATGTTTTTTCCACGTGTCTTGACATCCAATGTATCCCTGCAAAGTTTGGTGAAGATCTGAGTATGTAGTTTTTGACCTTATCTGGAACCTCCTATCTGAAAATTTAAAAATTTTTAAAAAATTCGTCCAAAATCTTGATGTCTTCAATCTCTTGTTTTGTACGTTTTTTCCACGTGTCTTGACCTCCAATGTATCCCTGCAAAGTTTGGTGAAGATCTGAGTATGTCGTTTTTGACCTTATGTGGAACATCCTTTCTGAAAATTTGAAAATTCTTAAAAAATTCGTCCAAAATCTTGATGTCTCCAATCTCTTGTTTTGTACGTTTTTTCCACGTGTCTTGACATCCAATGTATCCCTGCAAAGTTTGGTGAAGATCTGAGTATGTAGTTTTTGAACTTATATGGAACCTCCTTTCTGAAAATTTGAAAATTCTTAAAAAATTCGTCCAAAATCTTGATGTCCCCAATCTCTTGTTTTGTACGTTTTTTACACGTGTCTTGACATCCAATGTATCCATGCAAAGTTTGGTGAAGATCTGAGTATGTCGTTTTTGACCTTATCTGGAACCTCCCATCTGAAAATTTGAAAATTCTTCAAAAATTCGTCGAAAATCTTGATGTCTCCAATCTCTTGTTTTGTACGTTTTTTCCACGTGTCTTGACATGCAAAGTATCCCTGCAACGTTTGGTGAAGATCTGAGTATGTAGTATTTGACCTTATCTGGAACCTCCTATCTGAAAATTTGAAAATTCTTAAAAAATTCGTCCAAAATCTTGATGTCTCCAATCTCTTGTTTTGTACGTTTTTTCCACGTTTCTTGACATCCAATGTATACCTGCAATGTTTGGTGTAGATCTGAGTATGTAGTTTTTGACCTTATATGGAACCTCCTATCTGAAAATTTGAGAATTCTTAAAAAATTTGACCAAAATCTTGATATTTCCAATCCTATGTTTTGTATGTTTTTTCCACGTGTCTTGACATCCAATGTATCGCTGCAAATTTTAGTGGAGATCTGAGTATGTAGTTTTTGACCTTATCTGGAACCTCCTATCTGAAAATTTGAAAATTTTTAAAAAATTCGTCCAAAATCTTGATGTCTTCAATCTCTTGTTTTGTACGTTTTTTCCACGTGTCTTGACCTCCAATGTATCCATGCAAAGTTTGGTGAAGATCTGAGTATGTCGTTTTTGACCTTATGTGGAACATCCTTTCTGAAAATTTGAAAATTCTTAAAAAATTCGTCCAAAATCTTGATGTCTCCAATCTCTTATTTTGTACGTTTTTTCCACGTGTCTTGACATCCAATGTATCCCTGCAAAGTTTGGTGAAGATCTGAGTATGTAGTTTTTGAACTTATATGGAACCTCCTTTCTGAAAATTTGAAAATTCTTAAAAAATTCGTCCAAAATCTTGATGTCCCCAATCTCTTGTTTTGTACGTTTTTTACACGTGTCTTGACATCCAATGTATCCATGCAAAGTTTGGTGAAGATCTGAGTATGTCGTTTTTGACCTTATCTGGAACCTCCCATCTGAAAATTTGAAAATTCTTCAAAAATTCGTCGAAAATCTTGATGTCTCCAATCTCTTGTTTTGTACGTTTTTTCCACGTGTCTTGACATGCAAAGTATCCCTGCAACGTTTGGTGAAGATCTGAGTATGTAGTATTTGACCTTATCTGGAACCTCCTATCTGAAAATTTGAAAATTCTTAAAAAATTCGTCCAAAATCTTGATGTCTCCAATCTCTTGTTTTGTACGTTTTTTCCACGTTTCTTGACATCCAATGTATACCTGCAATGTTTGGTGTAGATCTGAGTATGTAGTTTTTGACCTTATATGGAACCTCCTATCTGAAAATTTGAGAATTCTTAAAAAATTTGACCAAAATCTTGATATTTCCAATCCTATGTTTTGTATGTTTTTTCCACGTGTCTTGACATCCAATGTATCGCTGCAAATTTTAGTGGAGATCTGAGTATGTAGTTTTTGACCTTATCTGGAACCTCCTATCTGAAAATTTGAAAATTTTTAAAAAATTCGTCCAAAATATTGATGTCTTCAATCTCTTGTTTTGTACGTTTTTTCCACGTGTCTTGACCTCCAATGTATCCCTGCAAAGTTTGGTGAAGATCTGAGTATGTCGTTTTTGACCTTACCTGGAACATCCTTTCTGAAAATTTGAAAATTCTTAAAAAATTCGTCCAAAATTTGATGTCTCCAATCTCTTGTTTTGTACGTTTTTTCCACGTGTCTTGACATCCAATGTATCCCTGCAAAGTTTGGTGAAGATCTGAGTATGTCGTTTTTGACCTTATCTGGAACATCCTTTCTGAAAATTTGAAAATTCTTAAAAAATTCGTCCAAAATCTTGATGTCTCCAATCTCTTGTTTTGTACGTTTTTTCCACGTGTCTTGACATCCAATGTATCCCTGCAAAGTTTGGTGAAGATCTGAGTATGTAGTTTTTGACCTTATATGGAACCTCCCATCTGAAAATTTGAAAATTCCTAAAAAATTCGTCTAAAATCTTGATGTCTCCACTCTCTTGTTTTGTACTTTTTTTCCACGTGTCTTGACATCCAATGTATCCCTGCAAAGTTTGGTGAAGATCTGAGTATGTAGTTTTTGACCTTATATGGAACCTCCTTTCTGAAAATTTGAAAATTCTTAAAAAATTCGACCAAAATCTTGATGTCTCCAATCCTATGTTTTGTATGTTTTTCCACGTGTCTTGACATCCAATGTATCCATGCAAAGTTTGGTGAAGATCTGAGTATGTAGTTTTTGACCTTATATGGAACCTCCTATCTGAAAATTTGAGAATTCTTGAAAAATTCGTCCAAAATCTTTATGTCTCCAATCTCTTGTTTTGTACGTTTTTTCCACGTGTCTTGACATCCAATGTATCCCTGCAAAGTTTGGTGAAGATCTGAGTATGTAGTTTTTGACCTTATCTGGAACCTACCATCTGAAAATTTGAAAATTCCTAAAAAATCCGTCCAAAATCTTGATGACCTCAATCTCTTGTTTTGTACGTTTTTTCCACGTGTCTTGACATCCAATGTATCCCTGCAATGTTTGGTGAAGATCTGAGTATGTAGTTTTTGACCTTATATGGAACCTCTTATCTGAAAATTTGAAAATTCTTAAAAATATTTGACCAAAATCTTGATGTCCCCAATCCTATGTTTTGTATGTTTTTTCCACGTGTCTTGACATCCAATGTATCCCTGCAAAGTTTGGTGAAGATCTGAGTATGTAGTTTTAGACCTTATCTGGAACCTCATTTCTGAAAATTTGAAAATTCCTCAAAAATTCGTCCAAAATCTTGATGTCTCCAATCTCTTGTTTTGTACGTTTTTTCCACGTGTCTTGACATCCAATGTATCCCTGCAAAGTTTGGTGAAGATCTAAGTATGTAGTTTTTGACCTTATATGGAGCCTCCTTTCTGAAAATTTGAAAATTCTTAAAAAATTCATCCAAAATCTTGATGTCTCCAATCTCTTGTTTTGTACGTTTTTTCCACGTTTCTTGACATCCAATGTATCCCTGCAAAGTTTGGTGAAGATCTGAGTATGTAGTTTTTGACCTTATATGGAACCTCCTTTCTGAAAATTTGAAAATTCTTAAAAAATTCGTCCAAAATCTTGATGTCCCCAATCCTATGTTTTGTATGTTTTTCCACGTTTCTTGACATCCAATGTATCCATGCAAAGTTTGGTGAAGATCTGAGTATGTCGTTTTTGACCTTATCTGGAACATCCTTTCTGAAAATTTGTAAATTCTTAAAAAATTCGTCCAAAATCTTGATGTCTCCAATCTCTTGTTTTGTACGTTTTTTTCACGTGTCTTCACATCCAATGTATCCCTGCAAAGTTTGGTGAAGATCTGAGTATTAGTTTTTGACCTTATCTGGAACCTCTCATCTGAAAATTTGAAAATTCCTAAAAAATCCGTCCAAAATCTTGATGACACCAATCTCTTGTTTTGTACGTTTTTTCCACGTGTCTTGACATCCAATGTATCCCTGCAAAGTTTGGTGAAGATCTGAGTATGTAGTTTTTGACCTTATATGGAGCCTCCTTTCTGAAAATTTGAAAATTCTTAAAAAATTCGTCGAAAATCTTGATGTCTCCAATCTCTTGTTTTGTACGTTTTTTCCACGTGTCTTGACATGCAAAGTATCCCTGCAACGTTTGGTGAAGATCTGAGTATGTAGTTTTTGACCTTATCTGGAACCTCCTATCTGAAAATTTGAAAATTCTTAAAAAATTCGTCCAAAATCTTGATGTCTCCAATCTCTTGTTTTGTACGTTTTTTCCACGTTTCTTGACATCCAATGTATCCCTGGAATGTTTGGTGAAGATCTGAGTATGTAGTTTTTGACCTTATATGGAACCTCCTATCTGAAAATTTGAAAATTCTTAAAAAATTTGACCAAAATCTTGATATCCCCAATCCTATGTTTTGTATGTTTTTTCCACGTGTCTTGACATCCAATGTATCCCTGCAAAGTTTGGTGAAGATCTGAGTATGTAGTTTTTGACCTTATCTGGAACCTCCTATCTGAAAATTTGAAAATTTTTAAAAAATTCGTCCAAAATCTTGATGTCTTCAATCTCTTGTTTTGTACGTTTTTTCCACGTGTCTTGACCTCCAATGTATCCCTGCAAAGTTTGGTGAAGATCTGAGTATGTCGTTTTTGACCTTATGTGGAACATCCTTTCTGAAAATTTGAAAATTCTTAAAAAATTCGTCCAAAATCTTGATGTCTCCAGTAGTGCTATTGGGGGGTTTCAAAATAGTACTTAGTAGGTATGGTCTTTTTTTACCAATTGAATATCACTTTTTGACATATTTTGACAATTTTTTGTCGATGTTTTAGCGGTTAGCGATGTTTTAGTACAAATTTTCACTATACTCATTTTTCCCCTACTCGTACTTGGTAGGTATATCATGATGTTACGTGATACAACTTAACCTATCTTTTTTTTACGATTATTTAATTTTTTTACGACCCTAAGTGATATAACTTAACCTATCATTTTTTTTTATTTATGCACTGTTTGAACGTTATTATTTGAGGATCATATTTTGTAGGTATTTTTTTTATCAATCGAATATAAGTTTTTGACATATTTTGACAATTTTTTGTCGATGTTATAGCGTTTAGCGATGTTTTAGTACAAATTTTCACTGCACTCATTTTTTTTTCTATTTGTACTTGGTAGGTATATCACGATGTTACGTGATATAACTTAACCTATCTTTTTTTTTACGATTTTTTTAATTTTCTCACGATCCTAAGTGATATAACTTAACCTATCATTTTTTTTATTTACGCACCGAACTAACCTACAAGGGGGAGTCCGTTTGTTTTAATATTTCAGTATTATAAGGTTTTCACAAATTTTATATAACCTAAAATGTGTTGGATGTTGATTTTTAGTATGTGGCAATTTTTTATGAATTTTAAAACTGTTCCGTCACCCTCTCGTTCTTCACGTCGTAGGCGAAGGACTTCTCTGCAATCAGGATGACGCTGCATAGGGTATCCTCGGGCAAGGCGTCGTGGAACTCGCAAACACCCACTCTACAAAAATTCTACTATATGATCTTTCACTGGCTAAGCTAACCTACAAATAGGAATTGGCAGCACTGACTTATAAACCCACTGGGTCTTCTTGGCATGTTTTTTCATGATGTGTTGCCAGGCTATTGCGCATCTTGGCGTATACAATGTATATATTTTGAGAGGGGGGTTATAGCTTTTTATGCTGTACGAATACTAAAAACTTGACAGTGACAACTAACAGAGTAAATAAACCTACATGCAGAAACTAACAACACTAGTTTCTGACAGTGAATTTGAAATAAAATATTAAACAAAATACATGAGTAAGCACTGTGATTACAAATAATACCAGTGTTATTACACATTCATTCTTATTTTTCGAAGTTGAATGGAAGCACGTGTTTTTTACGCTCTCGTAATACTGACCTTGCCCCAGTGATTTTAAATTGCTTCCATCCGGTTTTTTTTTTCTGTGTTATTCCGCGCGCACGCAACATTCACTTTCAATAGTTTAATGAAACACAGAAGGAGTGTTAGTTTAGCAGGTTTTGAGTTTACAATTTATTAAATTAAACAATAATTTATGTAAGAATATACTTGTACTTACCGAACACAAAATAATAAAAGCACATGTGAATCTTTGCGTGTGTTCATGTTATATGACGACTGAGTAAAAAAATAATGTTGACTCCCCGAAAGATAAAAGTTCCTGGTTCGACATCAGATGCATGCAAATTTTATGTTTTGCTCTCCAAAATCTTGATTTGTGCTATTTGTCATACAGCAGAGGAGAAGAGGGGAGAGGGGAGGGGAGGAGGTACTATTAGCGCCATCTATTAGCAAACAATAGAAATAAAAAGTAGGGTCAAACTTTTTCAACACCCAAAAATTTTAAACGTCCTCGTTTAGTAATACGATCAGCAGAAGACGTTTGAAGGAGTACTCTTAGTCGAGAAAGCTAATTGCTAGGGCCCATATATTGCTAAAATGTTCTTTAATTTACATATTTCTCATACCGCCATATGTTGTTCTAGTTGACTTCTTCCAAAAAAATGCTAATTAGCGAGAGTTAATTAAGCAAGGCAAGTAAAAGAAGCAAATAGGACAATATGTGGCGGCGTGGAAATATGTAAAAATTCGACTCGATTCGAATTAAAATTGGAGGATATTTTGCATTTTTTCCCTATAATGTACAAAATATTTACCGTACATAATCTTTTCTATTTACAACAGTATAAAATAAGAGAAATGTGTGACAATATCCATATTAATTAGGAAGGTGTGTTGTATGCTAGGTTAGCTAATTGCGTCTTCTACAGCTTCACTGTATAGAGGAAAAATGGAAAAAGAGAGCTCTACAAAAACTAACGCTCTTGACAATATTGAACGCCCCGTGAAAATTATATATAAATAAGGCATAAGCGTATTATCTACTTTCATGTCAGATTTTCCCGACCTGTGAGCTGTAGTGTTTAGGCGACAAGCGACGTGCTCTAATATGATACCGTTGACAATATTGTACGCCCCGTGAAAATTATATATAAATAAGGCATAAGCGTATTATCTGCTTTCATGTCAGATTTTCCCGACCTGTGAGCTGTAGTGTTTAGCCGACAAGCGACGCGCTCTAATATGATACCGTTGACAATATTGAACGCCCGAGAAAATTATATATAAATAAGGCATAAGCGTATTATCTGCTTTCATGTCAGATTTTCCCGACCTGTGAGCTGTAGTGTTTAGGCGACAAGCGACGTGCTCTAATATGATACCGTTGACAATATTGAACGCCCGAGAAAATTATATATAAATAAGGCATAAGCGTATTATCTGCTTTCATGTCAGATTTTCCCGACCTGTGAGCTGTAGTGTTTAGGCGACAAGCGACGTGCTCTAATATGATACCGTTGACAATATTGAACGCCCGAGAAAATTATATATAAATAAGGCATAAGCGTATTATCTGCTTTCATGTCAGATTTTCCCGACCTGTGAGCTGTAGTGTTTAGGCGACAAGCGACGTGCTCTAATATGATACCGTTGACAATATTTGTACGCCCCGTGAAAATTATATATAAATAAGGCATAAGCGTATTATCTGCTTTCATGTCAGATTTTCCCGACCTGTGAGCTGTAGTGTTTAGGCGACAAGCGACGTGCTCTAATATGATACCGTTGACAATATTTGTACGCCCCGTGAAAATTATATATAAATAAGGCATAAGCGTATTATCTGCTTTCATGTCAGATTTTCCCGACCTGTGAGCTGTAGTGTTTAGCCGACAAGCGACGCGCTCTAATATGATACCGTTGACAATATTGTACGCCCCGTGAAAATTATATATAAATAAGGCATAAGCGTATTATCTGCTTTCATGTCAGATTTTCCCGACCTGTGAGCTGTAGTGTTTAGGCGACAAGCGACGTGCTCTAATATGATACCGTTGACAATATTGAACGCCCCGTGAAAATTATATATAAATAAGGCATAAGCGTATTATCTGCTTTCATGTCAGATTTTCCCGACCTGTGAGCTGTAGTGTTTAGGCGACAAGCGACGTGCTCTAATATGATACCGTTGACAATATTGTACGCCCCGTGAAAATTATATATAAATAAGGCATAAGCGTATTATCTACTTTCATGTCAGATTTTCCCGACCTGTGAGCTGTAGTGTTTAGGCGACAAGCGACGTGCTCTAATATGATACCGTTGACAATATTGTACGCCCCGTGAAAATTATATATAAATAAGGCATAAGCGTATTATCTACTTTCATGTCAGATTTTCCCGACCTGTGAGCTGTAGTGTTTACACGACAAGCGACGTGCTCTAATATGATACCGTTGACAATATTGTACGCCCCGTGAAAATTATATATAAAATAACATACCTGAAAATTATATTCACAGTAGATTTATTTTTTGAGTTTTGTAATTACCCCAAGAAATTCTATATAAAATAACATACCTGAAAATTGTATTTACAGTAGATTGAATTCTTCAGTTTTTGTATTCGCACACAAGAAATTCTATATAAATAACATACCTGAAATTCTATTTACAGTAGATTGAATTTTTGAGTTTTGTAATCACTCCAAGAAATTCTATATAAAATAACATACCTGAAAATTGTGTCGCTATATACTAGACTTTTTGATTTCTGTGATTTTGGAGAAAGCAATGGCATCCACCACCAGTTTCAATCGTAAAAATGATAAAACTGAATGTGTTACTTGTGGGAAGCTAATCTCAAGGAACAATTTATCAGTACACAGGGCAAGATGTAGCGAAACAGGTTCGAGAATTAATCGTTCGTTACCTTCTAAGCCCTGTGCTCGATGCGAAAAAATGATCAGCATTACAAATTTAAGTAAACATCTCAAAATTTGCAAACCATCGACCGAACAAGAAACATCGAAAAGGAAAATCGATAATTCAGAAACGGAAGCTTCCACTTCCAAGCAAATTAAATTATCCGATGAACCCAAACCAATTAGATCTGCATTCAACGACCAACTCCAGGATTTTTCAATTAAGTCAGAAGCAGGCCGTGACATCCTTAGTTTCTTGGACGAAACGAAAACATCCGTGATAAATATTCTAAAAAATAAATTGGAAAACAACTCTATAAAAATATATGTTGTTCTGTTTTCCGAATACAAGAAAGTTGATGGCACAACGAGTATTTTTTATCATCGTACAAAAAACCAGACTCTTTATTTTGCTGACGTCGAAAATTTGGACAACTTCTATTATAAAGTTTCCAACGAGCTGGTTAAGAAACATGACGATTTCGAGGCTAAAGGGTCGGGATGGTCTCTGTGTGGAAGTCCTCACACGTTAACCGTTTACGTGAACCGATTCTCGCCTCTTCGCGCTTCCAGCTATGTTCCTCTTCCACCAAACATTCAACACAAGAGGGCTGTGTTAAATATACAGAACAGCGATAAAAAGTGTTTTCTCTGGTGTGTGTTGGCTGCACTGCATCCTGTTCATTGCAAAAATAATCCACAGTGGGTTGGACATTACAAACAATACGAGACCGACTTTCAAAGTGTAATGTCTGACATTGAATACCCGGTGACATTGTCGGATATAACAAAGTTCGAAAATCGTACAGGAAAACACATCGCTATTAATGTGTATTCCTTCACGTCAGATAAATATCTCGTGCACCCTATCAGGATAAGCGATATCGACGATGACGATGCCTGTGTAATAAATCTCCTTCTAATTTCAAACGAGGATGTTCATCACTACACGCTAATTCGTTCACTATCACGTTTGGTCAGAAGTCAATCAACCAAGCATAAAAATTGCATCGAAGTTTGCCCGAGATGCCTAACCACGTTCGACGATCGTGACCGACGTGATCATCAAAATCTTCATAGTCGTCAAATTGCTCTGGAGAAACTTGCCGAACATAAAATTTATTGCGGCGACAACAGACCGGCTAGAATGTTGATGCCCGAAACGAACGAAGTCGAAGAATTCAAAATGCACAAGGCATTGTTGGAACATCCCGCAATCATCGTCGCAGATTTTGAGGCGTTCCTCAAACCGCTCTCCTACTGCGAACCGGATCCTGAAATTTCCTCCACAACGCCGTACCAGCTTCATCAACCTAATAGTTTCGGCTATGTTGTTGTGCGACGTGATAAAATAAATGAAGCATATATATACCGCGGGCCAAATGTAATCGAACACTTCCTGGAAAAAATGGTGGAGGAGGTTGAGGTAATTGGTAGCGTACTGCTTACATCAAAACCGATGGCACCTTTAACTGAAAATGAACTTCAAAATTACAATTCCACTGAGGTGTGTCCGGTATGTGATCAAAGTTTCACTGATGAGAACAAAAAAATATTCCACCACGATCATTTCAGCGGAAACTACATAGGTGGAATTTGCAATACGTGCAATCTTAAAATCCAGAAACCTAAATTCATCCCCATATTCTTTCACAACGGAAGCGGATATGATTTTCACCACCTGGTGAGACATCTTGGCTACGATCCGAAACGTATAGGTGTCTTGGCCGAGAATGAAGAACGCTACATTAGTCTCAGCAAGCAAGTGTCGATTCCGGGAACGAAAAATACAATCGAGATGCGCTTTCTGGATTCGTATAGATTTCTCTCTGCAAGTCTGGATGCTTTAGCGAACAAACTCACCGACGATCAATTTAAAATAACTAGAGCTAGTTTTCCCAACGTAGACATAGAACTCGTTAGACGTAAAGGGGTTTATCCTTACGAATATGTTAGTGATGGTTCTAAATTTAACGACGACGCTCTTCCACTTCCAAGAGAATTTTACAGCAGACTCAGAGAGAAAGGAATCACGGACGAAGAATACCAACACGCGCAACTCATGTGGGAGAAATTAGAATGTAGGACACTCGGAGACTACCACGACGCATACTTAAAACTGGACGTGACGATACTCGCGGATGTTTTTCAAGCGTTCAGGAAAACAGCAACGAATATTTACAAATTAGATCCAGCGTATTTCTACAGTCTACCGGGATTAGCGTGGTCGGCAATGTTATTCCAGACAAAGGTCAAGCTGGAACTGATATCGGACGTGGACATGTTACTTTTCATCGAAAGAGGGATACGAGGTGGAATGGTACAATGCGTACAGAGACATGCAAAAGCTAATAACGTACACATGAAAGAAGATTACGATTCAAATCGAGCATCGAATTACATCTTCTACGCCGACGTTAATAATCTCTACGGACATGCCATGGTTCAGAAACTTCCTTACGGGGGATTCGAATGGTTAGATCCCACTTCGATAGACATTATTCATTTCGACGATAGCGAGTGTGGTTTCTTCGCAGAGGTAGATCTCCAATTCTCCGACCACCAGCACGACACGTTTTCGGATTTGCCTCCGACTCCCGAAATCAAATGTCCACCCGACTCGGTTCAAGACAAGCTTTTGTTAACATTGGACCCTAAACAGAGATACGTCGTCCACTACAAGAATCTCCGGTTTTTGATTGGGAAGGGTGTTCAGATAGTAAATGTTAGAAGAATACTAAAGTTTAAACATTCCACGTGGTTAAGACCTTACATAGAAACTAACACACAACATAGAACAGCTGCCACTTCCGATTTAGACAAGGACTTCTTTAAATTAATGAACAATGCGGTGTATGGAAAGACCATGGAGAATGTTAGAAAGCACGTAGACGTGAAATTAATTTCCGATAAGAATAAATGTCGGAAGTGGATAGCCGATCCTAGATTCAAGTCGAGAAAAATTTACAACGAGAATTTAGCACTTTTCAATCTACATATAAAATTGATGAAATTCAGAAAACCAATTTACGTTGGCGCAACGGTTCTCGACTTGTCGAAACTTTACATGTTCGAATTTCATTACGACGTGATGAAACCCTTCTACAATGATAAAATATCACTTTTGTACACGGACACCGACAGCTTCATTTACAGCATACAAACACCTAACCTCTATGAAGACATAAAAAATCCTTCCATGCTTGAGTATTTCGATACTTCTGCGTATCCTCAACCCAACAGATTTGGAATTCCATCCCTCAACAAAAAAGTCCTAGGTAAACTGAAAGATGAATATAACGGTGATATTATTGTCGAGTTCGCGGGTTTGCGTTCGAAGATGTATGCCATAAAAACAGAGAGTAGCGTCACGAAGAAAGCAAAAGGTGTGGGCAAAAATACGGTGGAGGACAAACTCACCTTCCACGATTACATCGATTGCCTTTACTCGCAATCGACGATACTAAGCATAGAACAAAGAATCCAGAGCGTCGACCATGTGATTACAACAAACGAAGTTAGGAAAGTAGCATTAGATCCGCATGACGACAAGAGGTGCGTCCTCGAGTGTGGTATTCACACATTGCCTTGGGGACATCGTCGTTTAGAAATAAATAAGAATTGCGCACAGTGCAAATAATTAGCACTCACCACCACACACAACAATTTTCACTAACTCAAAAAAAAACATTTTGTTACTCAGTAAAAAAAACACTTTGACTCTTATTACGAAATAAAACTTTGACCGTATCCTTAAATAACCAGCATGCCTATGAATTTGTTCGGTTTCAAAAAACAGATCATTATGGAAACCATACCAGATCATGAAGTCTTACCTTCCGTGTTACCTAAACTCAACGGTCTGTTGATCATTCACCTCAACAGCATTTGGACGAAACTGAATGACGATGTGGGCAAGATGTTTTATGTTTTTAATAACAATTTACATTTCTACGAAATTCCAATCGACGGGAAACTTCAAATCACCGTGAATCCGGAAAACGCAGGCGAAATCAAAATTTCTACCGGCAAGAACATTTTTCGAATCAAGCACGACAAGATGCTTTCTAACATTACGTACGATGTGTCTGCAGGAGATTATTTTTACATAGAACTCCTCGGAGATTACGACAAACTTATTCCTCTTTTTGTAGAATTACGAATCGTCTATCCTATTATAAATAACCGTTAACCAAAAATGCCTAACGACATTTTCGGCAACACCAAGCGTGTAGACCATGCAGAAGAGATTCTCATGTTGGACATTCGAGTTAAGAAGTTAAGGACCGATTTGATCGCTTTGCAGGAGACCTTAAACAAAAGTTTAGAGTCGGAAATCGCTACGCTCCAAACGCAATGTCTCGACCCCATTCTGAAAATCGATTCCGAACTGAAAACGCTCATAAAAAATTATGTCGACGTACCTTCTTACGACAACGTTCAAAATATACAGTTGAGCGTGGATTCGCTTCAAAATGATTTGGCCAAATTACAGCAATTTCAATCGAAAAATGAAGATTTGGAAAAATTGAAACTCGAAATCGAAGAACGAACTTCCGCAATAGAAAAGAATTTCTCTGAACTTCAAACCGTCGTGAACGATATTGATGTAGAACGCTTGCATGTCGTCGTTTCCAAATTACAAGAAGAATTCACCAGCACGTTGGAAGAAATTAAATCCAAGTTGCAGACTTTGGAAGATACAATGACGAACCTACCATCGTCGGACGAACTGCAGGTCATCGGTAAAAGCGTCGCGAACATAAAAATTCAATTGGAGGCCTATCGAGATTTCGAACACATTCAAACCACCATCGCTACGCTTCAGGCGTCCTTGGAATTGATCAACGAAGAAATTAAAAATATTCACGCTGAAGCAAGAGCGGTGACGAGCATTCAAGACACGTTGAGCACGGTTCAGCAGAAGATCGAATATTTAGAAAATTTGAACGTCGAAACGAATCTCGCTCATTTTCATCACGTACTCGACAACATACAGGGTGACTTGGAATCGTTACGAACGAGCGTGCCTTCGAGCGAAGATTTGGAAAAATTGAAAACGGCGGTGACGGCACTATCCGATTCGAGCGACATCAAAAGTTCATTGAGCGATCTCGAGAGTAAAGTGGCCAATCTCCCCACCTCCAAAGAATTGCACGCTTTGAAAAGAAACATATCTCGAATGCTGAAACGACTAGAAACGGAAACGGCGAACGTGGAACAGATTCGAGACGAAATTAGTTCGCTGGTGTCGACGCTGCCCACTTCGCAGAGCGTCGCCGACCTTCACACGCAGTTTACAGAGATGCGAAGCATCGTGAACGATCTTACCGAGAAGAGCTCGAAATTGAATCAAGTCGAGAACCTTCAGAACATTGTCGTCAACATCAGAGATCAAGTTGGAGTGCTGGAATCCACGCAGGAATCGACGCTGGCCTCTTTCGGTGCCAAGTTGCAAGAACTCAACGAAAACTACAAGCAGTTGAACGTGGAAGTGAAAATCAAACCGTCGTTTTCTGCCGTAACGGATACCATAGTCGAGCATTTGCTGCCCATCGAAAATAAACTCGGACAAGTTCACAGTAATCTGCTCGGCGTCGACACTAAATTCGCTAAACTGCATTCTCTGCAAGCCATCGAAATCAACAGCGTACCCAATCAACAAAGAATCTCCACGTTCGTCGAAGGTAACAAACTGTACATGTTGCATCCTTATCATCCGTACTACAAGTTTCTCCTCGATGGCACGATTCAGATAAACGAATTTTCGTACTGGTCTCACGGCAGAAAAGCTAGCGTTCCCACCATGACTTTGATATCGAATCGTGGTGTGCAGAAAGCAGGAAACATTCCTCTGGCACGTTGGAACGAAACGCGCAACATATATGAAATACACGAAGACGAAGATCTCACCGTTTTCGACGTGAGTGCCGGCGATAAGCTGATCATTCAAAACACGAGCGAAGTGCCACCCTCTTTGAATCCCATCACGCTTGTGCTTCTCTTGAAACGTAATCTCTAAGAAAATGTCTAGGCAAGCCATCGTCGAAGAATTGCATAAACCTGCACGCCGCAACTACGAACGTTTGGCTGTGGTAACCAAGGGCATCGACGACCTCTGGCAAAGCGACCTCGTGGAGATGAGTAGCGGCAATTTGAAAAACGTACATAAATTGAACAAGGGCAACAAGTACCTCCTCACCGTCATAGACACGTTTTCGAAATTCGCATGGGCTCTACCTTTGAAGGCGAAAACGGGAACGTGCGTCACGGAAGCATTCAAATTAATTTTTCGCGAAAGCGGCGGCAGACGACCACGGTTTCTGCAAACAGACAAGGGTAAAGAATTTTACAACGCCGTATTCCAAAAGTTTATTCAAAAACACAAGATTCGACATTATTCGACTTTCAGTCACGTCAAAGCCAGCATCGTGGAAAGATTCAATCGAACCTTGAAAACACACATGTGGAAACGATTCACGCTTCGGGGAAATTACAAATGGGTCGACATCCTGCCGGAACTCGTCGACACCTATAATGAAACGGTACACAGAACAATAGGCATGAAGCCAGCCGACGTTACCAAGTCCGACGAGCAGCGTTTAATTTCTACCGTTTACTGTCCAAAATACACACCCACGACAAAAAAAGCTAAATACAAAATTGGAGACCAGGTGAGGATCAGCAAATTCAAACGCACCTTCGAGAAGGGGTTCACAAAAAATTGGAGCACGGAACTCTTTACGGTGGTTCGAGTTCTACCTGGAAACCGACACACGTATATAATAAAAGATAGTAGCGGCGAGATTTTGAAAGGAAGATTTTACGAAGAGGAACTCTCTAAAACAAAACACCCCGACACGTACCTCATCGAGAAAGTATTGCGTAGGAAAGGTGACAAACTTTTGGTCAAATGGCTGGGACTTCCGGAAAAGAGTTGGATCGACGCGAACGAAGTGATCTTGTGAGTACGTGGAACGTGGTGAAGCGTCTACCGGATCCGGAAAGTCAAACGAAGAAAAAAAACGGCGAGTTGCTTCCCGACAGCATCCGCTGTCTGATCGTAGGTCCTTCGGGGTGTGGGAAAATGACACTGCTCGTGGACAATTTTCTCCTCGCACCGAATTGGTTAGATTGGAAGAACAGGCACCTGTACGTGTTCTCGAAAAGTTTGGAGCAATCCAAATACCAGCAACTGATGAAACTGTACGATGGTCTGGACATTGCAACGTTTGCCTCGGAAATAAAACCACTCGACGATTGTCGTGAAAATTCAGTTGTTGTGTTCGACGACGCCATCCTGGAAAATCAAAATGAAATTCGCAACTTTTTCACGCAAGGTCGTCACAAAGGAATGGATTGTTTTTACCTAGCTCAAACGTTTTCCAAAATTCCAAAACAGTTAGTGCGCGACAACGCCAATTTCATATGTTTGTTTCGTCAAGATCACACCAACCTCAAGCATGCGTACGATGACTACGTAGGCGGAGACATGAACTACAATCAATTTTCGGAAGGCTGCTGCTCTACTTGCTGGAACGGTGACGATTTCGGATTCGCGACGATCGACATGACGAGGAAACCCAACGACGGAAAATACAGAAACAAAATCAACGACTTTCTAAACGTTGCAACGTTGTGAGAAACGACGTATATAAATAACGTCATGACGAAACGAAAAATCGAAGACGAAAATCTCAAGTTGCGAAAATACCTCGCGAAACGCTTCAAAGGTTGGAAATCCGAGAATCGCGGATTCTACGAAGAGAAGAAACGTCAGGATCAACCCGTGATCGATGCCATCAGCGGTCTAGGTAAAGAAATTAAAAGTGTCACGGAACAAAATAAAAATTTGATTAATGAACTCGTACCGCTCGCAGCTAAAAGTTACGCCGTACCCACGCCTATTTCGAGCATTCCTTCGACGCCGTTCGAACTGAAGGATGCACCGGCACGACGTCGAGCCATAGGTAGCACGTCTTCGGATAAAATCGAGTTGGGACCTTTGGCACGAGACTACCTGAGCACGGGGAAATTCGACAAGGATGAAGTGTTCGGATTGTATCCCAGCATGGAAACCAGCGAAGGCGGCGGTGTGGTGTGGAAGATTGGGAAATCGAAGGTGACCTTCGAAGGCAACGACATTAAAGTCAATTTAGGCGACAAGGATAGTTGGAACAGGTATCCGGGTACGGTGGGACTGTGGGAACTCGTCGCCAAAAAGCAGCCGAAAGATTACACCGACGAAGATTACCAAAGTTACAAGGAAATTCTGATCATGACGGATGCCTTGTACCAGAACAACGACGCCTCGCAGAATAGGGTGAAATCGAGCAGCGGCGAGAAGTACAGGAATCTCATCAAACCGATTTGGAACCAGGCCAAAACAGGCAGCGGCGTCAAACGCTACAACACGTTACCCAAAGAATTCGTTTGGGTGGACGACGTTAGGAAACTCGTGGACCGATTGTTGGTGATAGCCGGCGAAGAGAATGCAGGCAACCGTAATTTCTACAACGAGAAGGTTGGCATCGTGGACATGATCAGCACGAAACTTTCCAACTTCATCGTGAACGACGACAAGGGCATAGGTTACCTGATCAAAATCATCAACACGCTGCCTCCGAAATTTTGGAACGTGGCCGAAGGAAAGGGACTCGTGAACGACATCATCAACAAGTTACCTTTCGAGATGCATCTACCTGGCTACCAGTACTGCGGACCGGGTACCAAACTCGAGAAAAGATTGGAGAGAGGAGACAAGGGTGTGAATCCGTTGGACGCGGCATGCAAAGATCACGACATCGCCTACAACACCACGCAGACGGATCTGGACGCACGTCACGAAGCAGACAAAAAATTGGAACATGCAGCTTTCGAAAGGTTCGTGAGCAGAGACGCATCGCTGGGTGAACGGGTCGCCGCACTGGGTACCACCATCGCCATGAACACGAAACAAAAATTGGGGTGGGGTATATAAATAACATACCGTAAAAAAAAACTTGATATATAAATAACACACATCGTAAAAAAATAATTTTTGGTATATATAAATAACACACATAGTGAAAAAAAAGCAATTAAATTTCTCTCTAACACTCTGACAACTGAAAAAATGAGCGATCTCCAAGCATTAAAACAAATGCTAAATTTGTCAGTCGAGTATGTAAAAATTCAGGAATTGGAAGTCGACAAACCTTACACGATAACTTCCGGTTCAATCGTTTCTACCCAGTATGGTCCCAAGGTACGCCTGTTGCTCAACGCACAATACAGTCTATTTTTACCAGATCGATACGCTAACATGTTATCCGACGAGAAGCTATCTATTTTAATCGAGAACAAAACTCGAATCGTATACAAGGGGACAAAGGAACTTCTTGGCAAGAAAACGAAGCACGTAATAGAATTTGTGTAACGACTGCGAGGCCTTGAAAATATATAAATAACATACCGTAAAAAACTACACAAAAAAAATATCAGAATATATATATAAATAACATACCGTGAAAATAACACATAGAGCATCAACATGAAGCCCAAGGGTGTCGTGTACCAGATACCATACTCCAATCTTAAAAATCTAGGTGCCCTCGATGGGTTACTCACCAAGAAACAACGCGAGAAGAAACGTTCTTGCTTGTCGAAAGGACACGGAATGAAATTGCTGCTCAGCACACCTCAATTGAAAAGATTGCAGCGTTCGCGGAAACAGCAAAAGGTCGGAGGTTTCATATTCAGCATCCCGGCCATCCTGGCAGCATTGGGGGCCGTTGGAAGTTTGGCCGGCGGAAGTGCCGCCATCGCGAAAACCGTCATCGACTCGAAGAAGAACAAGGCGGAATTGGAAGAACAGAAACGTCACAACCTGGCCATGGAGAAGAAGGGGAAGGGCATGATGAAGAAGTTTAAAAAAAAGAAACAGAAGCACTCACCAACCGAGATATTGAATCTCTGATCAAACCGTTACAAATCAAACACTTCAGAGGAGTTTTCATGTCCGACTCGTTACCTTCAAGCGTCAAAAGAAGAGAATGCGGAGTAGTCAACTTGGACGGTCAAGAAAATCCAGGCACGCATTGGATATGTTACCACAAAAACAATGATAAAGCATTCGTTTTCGATTCTTTCGGAGGTGTTCCACCTACAAATTTAATTCATTATCTGAAAACAAACAAAACCTCTATATACTACAACGACGAACGCATTCAAAATTTCGGAGACGTGAACTGCGGTCATCTCTGCCTCTCCGTGCTCGCGTTTCTCTCTAAAATAAATAACCCTACGATCGAGGATTTCCAGAAAGCATTGTGGAACCTCAAACAGCATCACTAGGATGGGCGTGTTCCATCTCACGAGCGAATCTTCGATCTTGAAACTCACGCTGCACGACGACATCGTCTATCCTAAATCCGTGGCTCTGCGTGCATTCTACAGCATGTACCTCATACCTAACGTCACCCAGCACAACAACAAAATTAGCGTCGGAAGCGAACACATCGTCGTCATGCCAGGACAATACAATCTTTCCACTTTGCAAGCTCAATTACCCAAAGGCACATACCTTTCTCAAAATTCGGTCACGCACAGAGTGGAAATCCTATCCGCGACGGAGACCGTGGACCTGGGCACCATAGGAGAACTTTTAGGTTTCGAGAACAACACCAAACTCGAAGCTGGCATCAAGCACGTAGCAACCAACATTCCTAAATTCTTGGCCATAGAGACTCTGAACGTACACTGTAACGTGGCCGAAGGTATGATCACGAAATCTTCGGACGGATTGTTAGGAAGTCACAAGCAGACGGGAATCATAGCCACTTTCAAACCAAGTTCCGAGTTCATGGAACCGATCATCTACACGCCCTCTTCGCCGATCTATTTTCCAGTATGTCGCAACCGCATAGACGACATAGAGTTGGTGGTGACGAACGAGAAAGGAGACGTGGTGGATTTCGCAGGTGCCACTACGACGGCCATCGTGGAGATCAACGTATAATAAATAACCATACATGTAAAATGGAGCAAATCGAAAGTTACGAATTGCAATCTTTCCCTCCCAACCGTCGCACGTTCGCCAATCTCAACGAGGCAAACAGGGAGATCGAATACGACGTGGACGTAGGCGACGGGTTTATTCATCCTCACAGAGCGGACCTCTACCTTCAATTCGACGTGGTGAAGAAAGAAAGCGGAGACGCGTTTCCCGCAGCAGCAAACTTGATACTCGTGGACAACTTCGTGCCCCACCTGTTCTCGCAGGTGGAGGTGAGGAAACACAACACTGTCATCGACAGAATAGATTATCCAGGCATCACGTCGACGGCAGTGGGAACGTTGAAATTATCCAAAACGGACGCAGCGTACTACCAGGCCGGGGGATTCGAAGCCGGAACCAAAATATCGACGAAAAGTCACACGGTGCTCTTTCCCATGCGTCTGCTGCCTGGTTTCTTCTCGGATTACAAGGAGATCATGTGGAAGGGAGGACTGAGGATCACGTTTCGAAGAGCAGCCAACGACAACGACGCACTGATGCGATACGCTACTTTGGGTCCGGACGGCACCACGCCGATAGCCAACACTTTACCCGAAGCAGCGAAATGCGTCATCCGAAGCATGGAATTGAGAATGCCGGTGGTGGAATACGAAACGAACTACGCCCTCAAGTACAAAGCGGAGATCTTGAAAAGTCCGCAGGTGTCGATTCACTTTCACGGTTACCAGTGCGTGCAGAAGATGGCGTCGGGAAGTCACATGGAATTCGACGTGACGACGCAGTTCAACAACATACAGTTCGACATGCCAGATTTCGTCGTGGTGCTTTTTCAGACCGGGAGGGACAAGAATCAGGAAAAAGATTCCAGCAAGTTCGACGACTGCAAGATCAAGAACGTTTATCTGAAGAACGGACGCAACGAAGTGTTCCCGCGCGAGAATTACAACCTCGACGTGACCAAAAACGATTACCTCAAACTTTACGAAGCTTACACGGCTTACAAACGCGTGACCGAGGGAAGCGTTAACATGTATTACACGCCCAGCGAATTCAAAGCACGGAGACCCATGACCGTCATCAACACATCTAAGAGAAGGCAGGTTGTGGTCAACGATCGAACCAACATCAAGATCGTCTGCGAGTTCCACGACGCCTTGCCCGAGGATACTCTATGCAGCGTCATCCTGATTGCAGAGAAGTCCTTCGTCCACGACGTGAAGAACGAGAGGGTGACGGAACAGTTTTAAAATTCATAAAAAATTGCCACATACTAAAAATCAACATCCAACACATTTTAGGTTATATAAAATTTGTGAAAACCTTATAATACTGAAATATTAAAACAAACAGACTCCCCCTTGTAGGTTAGTTCGGTGCGTAAATAAAAAAAATGATAGGTTAAGTTATATCACTTAGGATCGTGAGAAAATTAAAAAAATCGTAAAAAAAAAGATAGGTTAAGTTATATCACGTAACATCGTGATATACCTACCAAGTACAAATAGAAAAAAAAATGAGTGCAGTGAAAATTTGTACTAAAACATCGCTAAACGCTATAACATCGACAAAAAATTGTCAAAATATGTCAAAAACTTATATATTCGATTGATAAAAAAAATACCTACAAAATATGATCCTCAAATAATAACGTTCAAACAGTGCATAAATAAAAAAAAATGATAGGTTAAGTTATATCACTTAGGGTCGTAAAAAAATTAAATAATCGTAAAAAAAAGATAGGTTAAGTTGTATCACGTAACATCATGATATACCTACCAAGTACGAGTAGGGGAAAAATGAGTATAGTGAAAATTTGTACTAAAACATCGCTAAACGCTAAAACATCGACAAAAAATTGTCAAAATATGTCAAAAAGTGATATTCAATTGGTAAAAAAAGACCATACCTACTAAGTACTATTTTGAAACCCCCCAATAGCACTACTGTCTCCAATCTCTTGTTTTGTACGTTTTTTCCACGTGTCTTGACATCCAATGTATCC